>NC_056744.1:1760809703-1760867203 GCF_019279795.1 Protopterus annectens
TACCTTTCTTCCACTTTTTCCCCTCAAGCCCCTTATTTATGCACCTCTATCTGAACTCTAAGACCCATCACTATTAAGGGTTATACAGCCACCTCTACGCTCTCCCTACACCCTTCTATTCAGATTTCATGTCTGCTAACTGCCACCCCCATCTTCCTTTTCCTATTTTCACTCCTCTAGTCAGCTTCCTTTACCCTCACATTTAACACCTCTTCAACTAATATTCACCTTCCTGCTCCACAAATAGCTTCCTGTTGTACTATACCTTTCTGAATAATCTTCCCACTGTCGAATCAATCTACCACCCTTTGTCCAAATTTCAATCTTTATTCTTTTATTTTTGCCTTCTGTGCTTATCATTACTACACCTATCACTTACTCTAAACTTTAACGTTTCCATTAGAACTTCCTGTATGTCAATATCAAAATATTACATTTATTCTAACTTACCGATTCTACAGCCTCTGTTTACTGTTAAAACATTTACCTTGTAATTCCTTAATGGTGTAACTATGCCTCTCATCAAAAACAGACTACCTGCCACATCGTATTGAAATTGTTTAGTAAAATGTACACCTGCGACTTCAATTAATACTCTTTGTATAAGACCTGCATGCTAGGTATGCCTGTAAAGTTGCTCATGTATGTTGGATCATGGCTTTCTTTGGTTTCACCCAAATATCTGCTTTTTTGTTACTGTTCAGTGGGAGAATGGTTAATGTTCCTTGTAAAATAGCTGTATATTAATTATGCTTGTAGTGTATCTCATGTATAAATGTGTGTATACAGCTTTTTGGCATCACCCATATTCTGCTTTTGTTTTGCTCTTGTTAACTTATACTAATTGTCATCTTTCTTCACATCTTTTTATATTCTCTGTATTGGAGCTTTTATTAAGAACATCTTATTATTGTTAAGCTGTAGTCACACACTACAGCATTGACAACAATCTGCAGTCACCACAACAATATTAGCGGGAAGCTGTTAAACACTTCATTTAGACATGTTTCTAAAGTCCGAATGAAGTGTTTAACAGTCTGAATGACATGTTTAACAGCTTCTCACCCCTCTTCTGCGGCGGTTACTCTTTGTGTGACAACAATGTGTTACAATACCACATCAGTTTTTCTCTAACTTGTGAATATATGGCTACTGGATCACATGACATGCATTCATTTGCATTTTTCTATGAAATGTCTGTGCAGTCATTCCAAATGTAACTCATATTTAAACTATATATATATCTTGTGTCATGGGTATGCTTCTGTTATGGTAGTATACAGTTAAAAACTGCCCTTTTAGATTACTAAATGCCCCTTTTGCCTTCCACTGAAAATGTTTTTTTTACCCAGTCGGACTTTCCCGTTTACCAAAATAAATAAAAATAAGTAAAAATGTCCAAAATTTAATGTCCAAGGATGATGGCACAGTGGTTACCAATAAACTGAGTAGTACTTACCACAAACTGATAAAATGCTTGTGAGGGTACGTAAATCATATCTGGGAAGACTGCCTGCCTCCCTACCCCCCCAAAAACATAGTCACTTTTAGTCTACCCCCTCTGGTGTTAAATTGGGATATAAGCATAAAGAAAAATAGATATATTTCAAGTTGTTACAGTCATGCATCTATACAGCATGCTGCCATGGCCCCAACCACAAAAGGTAGACTTTTACTGTACTCCTTTAAGGTCAAACTAGGATAAAAGTAAAAGAACAAACAGAGCAGAACAATATATTCCAACCTACTGCAGTCAGCTGTACACACACACACACACACACACACACATATATATATATATATATATATATATATATATATATATATATATATATACAGAGAGAGAGAGCCTGCCTCCCTACAAGTACACATATTTGATGGCCACATGTGCACACATCTGATTTTAGTTGTGAATAAAGTGGAAAAAATCGCAGTCAGACTCACAATCATTCATTCTTATACAGTACAATGGCCGCAGACAAGCTATAGTGACCCTCTGTATGTACCTCTAAGGTACAGTTTTGGGGAAAGTTAAAGAAACAATGACCACTCTGGCCCCACGCAACACACAGGCTGGAGAGTTCTTGTGTCTACACATCTGAAATTTGAGTTTGTGGAACATGAAATAAATAATAACTACAGTATACCTGGGTCCTGTTCAAACTAAAGTGATGTCTGTGTCTCCTTCTGAGTAGGGTCAGTTTTAGACTTGGGGGCGCCACAGCACAGGCCCTACTGAGCCACTTATATAGCCAGGAATGTTGGCCCCCAGAAGTGCTGAATGTTCTGGGGTGCATTATCTTTTCACTACACTGGAGCTTTATGTGTGCATCTACCAATATTATTTTCACACACACACACACACACACACACACACACACACACACACACACACACACACACACACATGCCCACCCCATCACAAACCAGTGCTATCACAAGATAGACACAAAGTGAACATTAGGCCACCTACAGCACAGGTTTTGGGTATTGCAGGAATACAGAGCACCTGACGATAACCCAGACAAAGACTGTGAGGAAATGTAGAGTTCACTCAGATGGAGTTACAGCCAAGGACTCAGACAGACAGATGAGCACTGTTAGATGGCAATACTACTCTCTCTGTCACTGTACCAACAATGTGTTACTCTCCCACACATCCAGCCTAGACCACCAAAGATAGCTACATACTGTGTGTGGGTGTGCATGGCTGATGTTTAATGGTGATAAAACTGAAATAAATTATAGCCAACTTATTGCTTTACACACACACACATATATATATATATATATATATATATATATATACACACACACACACACACACACACACACACACACACACACACACACACGTGCCTGCACACACACACACACACACACACACACACACACACACACACACACACACACACACACACACACACACACACACACACACACACACACACACACACACACACACACACACACACACACACACACACACACACACACACACACACACACACACACACATACGCACACACACACACACAAGCATAAGTCACATCAATGATTGTGTTTACACTGCATTTGAATGAATGCAGTTAGAAAAATTCAAAGTGAAACAGTAAACATTTTAGGAAACACACTTCCGCGTACCTCTCAAACGTCCATGATTTTGAATCATATTTTAGCACTCTGCATATTAATGTCTCATAAAACTAGTGACTTTTGGGGACAAGGTGTGAATTACAATTAATAAATAATGTCACTATTTATAGTTACTGGCATCTTTTACTTCAGAAAATGTATATTAATTCACATGCACTTATTCTATCAAGATTGCAGGTTAATTGTACTAATATTTTAAAAGTGTGCCTGTTTATTTCTGGATTTGTCCCTGATTCTGATGAGATTTGTCCCTGATACATTGACAGCAATGTAATACAGAAATGTGTTAGCTCTCAGAATGATTCAAAATAACTTTCAAGTACTCATCATGGTTAGATTTTCTGACAGAGACCCTGATTCCCTGAGTGTCAGGAAAATGTGCTGACAGGTGGCATCCCTAGTTCAGGGAATAGGTAAAATGATGACCAGGAAACATTTTGCATATTCATTTGTTGTGCATGTTAGGCACTTTATGAATTGATAGTTAAAATCACCCAGAGTAAGTGTGTTCATTTCAATGGTTAGGAATTATAATTTGTTAAGTTAGTCTTTGTAGGCTTCGGGCATCATTGTAGTGTTCCTGCTGCTGACCCCGATGTGAAATGTGAATGTACCTACAGTTATCAAGTTATGTATGACTTCTAGAGCTTTATCCTGCTGGAGCAAATGCAAGTATTATGAATAAAAGCTGACACACACTTCTGCCAGAGGTAGAGCCTTCCTCAATGAAGGGTCTAAAGGAGTGACAGGCATTAAAACAAGGTAAAGGAGGAGCTTTTGCACTACCCTGGAATCGTGTTTCTATGACTATGCACATGTGCATGTTTTCAATGGTTAGAAAGTCTTGATTGTGGGCATATTTTGTTTCGGCGTCTGGTGTTTAGCATGCCATGGTAATATAGCCCCTGTTTGAATTCTCTAGGTTGGCAGATGTTGGATACTGACCTTTTTCATAAAATATGCACAACAGGACAGAAAATAAATATGCACAATAGGACAGAAAATATCTTAGTCGATATGCATGAATCCTGCAGAGAGAGAGAGGTACAGACCATCTCTTGCAAAGCAGGTAGGACTGTCAGCCATCTCTTCCTGTGCATAGTGACATACATGAGCTCCCCACAAAATGGCACCATTAACTGAGCTAGTTGTTGAAATCAGTTTGCATTGTAGTATACTTTGAAGTGATAGTAATAAATCGTTTGAGGCTAGCTCCCTGCCAACACATTGAAGAGCTGAACCATACCCCTCTTCATTTGTTCTGAGGGGAGGTGGAACAATTTGTTCACACCCATGTGAGTAATGACCATGTGGTATGCATATTTAGATGCATATTCAACAGCTGCCAAATGTGCCTTGAAAGAACTGACTAAATGGCAATTACACTGAATCACTTGCGTTGGCGTTTCCAAGTAAACCACAAGCTCGGGCAGCTGGAAAAATGACAATTTAAGTAATACATCATCCTTTCCTTGTTGCCTGAGCTCTCAGTTACCATGGAAATGCCTATGCAAGTGTTTCTAAGGCACACCGCTCAACATCTTTCATAAAGAGTTTTGGAAAAATCCCAAAATAAAGCGGAATGAAAGCTCAAAACTTGGGACAATTTTTAACTATTAGTTATGCATTTAAAATTTTAACAGAACAAGTTTTGCATTGACATGCATTTTCTGGACAATGAAAGTATGAGACATTAACGTCTGGCATTAGCGACTGACTGAAATTCTCTGCATACCTCTCAACATTTACTTAAGAAATGTTGACAAAGCTAAAAATAATGGTGAAATAATGGGCTAAACTCAGGGACAGACTTTTAATATTGCTGTCATAAACTTAGAAAGCAGCTAGTATAATGAGCTTTGTACTAATTTACTAACATTCATTTTTCTGAGGGATAAGAAATCTAACACTTAAATGTTTCACATCCTTGATGGTTTGCCAGATTTTGGGCGGCCATGGTGCTGCAGCGGTTAGCGTTGCCACCTCACAGCAAGAGGTTCCCCGGTTCGATTCTCGGCTGGGGTGCCTTCTGTGTGGAGTCTGCATGTCCACCCTGTGGTCGCATGGGATTCCTTTGGGTGCACCAGTTTCCTCCCACATCCCAGAGACATACAGTAGGTGGATTGGGCATTCTAAATTGGCCCTAGGTGTAAGTGTGTGCATGTCTGTGCCTTCTGTCGAAGGTTGGGCGCCAGGCTGGCAACTCAACACTGTAAAACTCCACTGCCAATCATGAGTGACAGATGATACGCTGTGGTGACCCCTAACCAGGAAAAGCCAAAAGAAGAAGAAGATGGTTTGCCAGATTTTGTGAAGAACAGACCTAAAACATGAGGCAATAATCTGGACATTCTGTGAAATTTTGGAGAGTTGGTAGGTATGATTTTGAGTGATTTACCAGAAAATCAAATATTTTATGAGGGACAGGGCAAAAATATGAGGCAAAATCAGGCATATTCTACAAAATTCTGGACAGTTTGTTTATTTGTTTAATGACTGATTGCTGTTTGTTTACAGGATAAGTGAAATGTTCTATAGACCCTTTTCAGAAACAACCCAGGATGAACAGCAGTAAAGATGTTGCTTTACAAAAGTAAAATAAGACATTGAATTCATGTACATACTTGGTACTATTGAGACTTATGTTCTACATCTAAAGTTTAATTTCCATAAGTTGGTGCAGACTTGCGTGTTTTTGCTTTTCACCCACAGAGTACCAGGATAGGTTTTCATTCTGCTGTCTAATAGCTTGTTTTATGCAGAATTTTCCACGGAGGTGGACTTCACTGGTGCTAGACTGACTTATAATGTAGTAATCATTTTGCTGTACGTAATCATGCATTCTCTTACAGCCATTTTATGCTGTTCATGATCATCATGATTGTAGGCACAGATGTCCTGACAAGTTATGAGATGTCCTGACAAGTTATGAGAGTAAGCCATATGAACAGTTTAGATTCATAGATGTACCATGGTCAGCAAATCTTATCACCATTCATGCCTTGCCAGTACTGTCTCTCAAGTACTACCTCCTTTTCCAGGAGGGTAATACCAGTGCAACCCAACCACCTACATGTCCTCTCTCACCACATCCATAAACCTTATCTTAGGCCTTCCTCTTTTCCTGTTACCTGGGAGCTTCATCCTTAGATCTTTTTCCCAATATACTCAGCATCCCTCCTCAGCACATGTCCAAACCAGCATAATCTTGCCTCTCTGGCTTTGTCTCCAAACCATCCAACTTGGGCTGACCCTCTAATATACTTATTCCTAATCCTGTCCACCCTCGTCACACCCAGTACAAATCTTAACATCTTTAACTCTGCCACATCCAGCTATAACTCCTGCCTTTTTGTCAATGCCACTGTCTTCAACCCATATAACATAGCTGGTCTCACTACCCTCTTGTAGACCTTCCCTTTCACTCTTACTGGTACTCGTCTGTCACAAATCACTCCTGATACCCTTCTCCACCCACTCCATCCTGCCTGTACTCTCTTCTTCACCTCTCTTCCACGCTCACCCTTACTCTGAACTGTTGATCCCAAGTATTTAAACTCATCCACCTTCGCCACCTCTACTCCTTGCATCCTCACCATTCCTCTATCCTCCATCTCATTCACACACTTATATATTTTTGATATACACATGACATACAGTTTGAATACATTTGTAACACCAGCATCTTGTATAAATCAGTTTGATATTCACAAATGACATATAATTATTTACAAAATTCCAGCAATCTGTGCTGGCAGTACCTCCTTTCATTACACTTCTTATCACACATGGGTTGATTTTTAAAGCAATTACCATTTGTATGATGCCAGCATGGGGAATGGTGCTGAAGATGTTTGCCAGGTAAAGATACACTATCAAGGTCACCATCTACAGCTTCTGTAACCCTTCTGAAGAAGTTTACCAGGTTAACTAGACAGGATATGCCCTTCACAAAGCAAAACTGTTGGGGTGAAGTCAAACAGGAGTCTTAATATCACACTTTATGAGGGTAGCTATGATACACTCAGAGGTTTTGCAGATGAGGCTTTCTAAGGCTGATAGGACTTTAACTACTCAGGTCAGCTGTAAGGCCACCCTCGCCAAGAGGCATTACCACTGCAGTGTACTACTCATCACAGACAAAGCCAGTAGCTGAGTTAAACAGGTTGAGTAGTGTCTGGAAGGGCATATTTAACATTATAATGCAGCCAATTATATGATGTATAGTAGTAAATAAAGACACAATCAAAATGATTGTTGTTTACCAGAAATTTGACAAAACCAAGCATTGTGCATACTTTTTTCTTACCCAGGCATTACAGTTTTATGAAATGTTTTATGTAGAGTAACAAACCTTTTGATAAACTGTGTGATGTACTTAAAGGGGTCATTTTGACTCTGGCTTTTTATGAAATGAAACCCTTGGAAAAGGACTCCATGAACCCCATTCTACCCACTGTCCATCCAATGTGCCCACCTACTTGCCCTTCATCCTGGCCATGCCATACCATTTAGATTTTTTTTCTTGTTTTGGATATTTTGTTGTACTCTTCACATTTTCCTGCATTGTTTCAATACATCCCAACTGTCCACAACTACACCTTAATAAACGAGGAGGGAATAATCAAATTAAGCCAGAGGACTCAGCAGCCCATTCCCCCAAGAAGCCATGGGGTTCTAAATACTCAAACCTTTTGAGGCAAATATAGAAATAAAAATTGTGGCTAAATAAATAAATTCATTCTTCATTTTCTTCCTGCATACCCTCACTACTCCCTAAATGGCCAAGACTGCAGAGTAATAACTGTGAACAAAATAACAGATTTAAGCTGATAGTCTGTTATCCACTGCTTGGGCCTTAGATGCCACGAGATTATAGATGATGTGAGGTACATTATATAGTTTTTTCCTCAGCCTTTTCTTACAATTATGGCATGCACAAAAATCATGACGTCCTAAAGAAATTCAGTCTTATTTTTTTCTTTCAAGGAAGAAATAAGTTGTGCCCAAGGCTTAATGATCAAAGCTGGCAAAAAACTAGATAAATGTTTGCAAAGAGAGATGAATTATATCTTACAATAGTGTCTATCTCCCTGTTAAAAGAAAAAAAAGAAAAGATAGTCCTTTTTTGTGTATCCCACTGATGTTGGATTGGGATGAATGTAAATGAATAAACAGCTACAGTAATATATTTCAAGTTGCTGCTGTCTCACGTCATACAGCATGGCTCTTTAACCCCCACTTCTAAAAGACAGTTGCCCTCTGTGTATCCATCTGAGAACCAGAACAAAGTAACATATATTAACTTGTTGATCACAGATGTATATTCACAATATGCTGCCTTACCCCAACCTCCCAAAATTAGCCACTTGAATATACACTTAAATATCACAGCCATGTATTCCAGCCAGTTGCTCCAAGACAGTACACTGTTCCTACACACCCTTTTATATCCTCTAATGATTGTGTGAAAAGTTATAAAAATAATGATCACACTGTCGCAGCCCTACAAAAGCCAGTCTGACTTTCTGCGCATCAGAGATTTAATTGTGAGGAAAATTCAAGAAATAATAACCACACTTTTCCCAGTCCCAAACAAGTTATAGTGACCTTCTGTGCACACCTCTGAGGCTTGACTGTGAGGAGAATTTCAGAAATAATAATTTCACTGTTTCCCAACCCCACCACCCACAAACACAAGGTAAAGCAACCTTCTTTGCACACCTCTGAGCATTGCCAGTTGTACAAAAAGTGAGTCAAGGCAAAGCCCTCAATAAGCCTGTGCCAAACTCCACTCTTCCAAACAAAGTCGTGGATGCTGCTAGGGTCTGCATATTCTCTGATGCATTTTATGTCTTATTTTTGAAAGATAATTACTTGTAATATATGGATCGTTGTGATTATGCTTTGAATTTGGGAAAAAAGCATGCTTGTTAAGCACTTTTCTGACATAGGAAAGGTTCTTAACAAGCTTTTATTAAGAACATCTTACTATTGTTAAGCTGTAGTCACACACTACAGCATTGACAACAATCTGCAGTCACCACAACAATATTAGCGGGAAGCTGTTAAACACTTCATTTAGACATGTTTCTAAAGTCCAACTGAAGTGTTTAACAGTCTGAATGACATGTTTAACAGCTTCTCACCCCTCTTCTGCGGCGGTTACTCTCTGTGTGACAGCAATGTGTTACAACACATCAGTTTTTCTCTAACTTCTGAATATATGGCTACTGGATCACATGACATGCATTCATTTGCATTTTTCTATGAAATGTCTGTGCAGTCATTCCAAATGTAACTCATATTTAAACTATATATATATATATATATATATATATATATATATATATATATATATATCTTGTGTCATGGGTATGCTTCTGTTATGGTAGTAGACAGTTAAAAACTGCCCTTTTAGATTACTAAGTGCCCCTTTTGCCTTCCACCCTCACAGCCTTCAGCAGTTTCTGGCACCCCTGGCCCTGAGTGTTAATTCTGCACCTAAGTGACAGTCACCCATCATCACATCTTTGCTCAGCCTGCTGAGGGGTGCAGCAGTTTCCCTTATTATGGAATCCCCTGTGGTTAAAACTTTATGTGGACTACCAATGCCTAGTAGCCATGAGAGCCTGGACATGACACTTGGTTGACCCATCTTTGTTGTGTTCAGTGACCAGGAGGTGAAGTGTATATTAGTGCAGTATTTCGAGGCTTTTGAGGTTTTCGTAGGGATTTTTTAGTGCTTCGTCATATGTGAGGTCAGTGCTGGTGCTGTGTTGCTTGAGGTATTTGACATCTGCCACCACTGTGGATTGACAGGTTTGTCTAATTTTGCAGACTCATCGTGCAGTAAAAATAAATGTCAGTTAGCATAGGACAGTTGCTACAACGCCTCAGATACCTCACATTAGTAAGATGGCAACAGATGATGTAAGGGGATACTGTGGTCACATGGTATGAGGAAGTTTGAAAGTCAGTTGCAATGAGTTTAGAAGGAATTATACAACTGTTACCAAATAGAGACAGAGTTTATGGTGCTGCCTCTTTCCTTGTCCTTTTCATCAGGAAAAACTATAATGGATTGCAAACATTCCCTCAAGCAGCAGCCTTCCGCATGGGCTTTCACTGCTCCAGTTACTTGCTTTATACTTTGTCATATCACAAATCAGCCTACGCTTACTGTGATACTCAAGTCCAGAACCACAACAACAGGACCACCTATGCAAATGTGTTTCTGCAGTAACCATAAGCTTAGGTACCCTTAAAAAAAACAACTCATCATAAGTAGGTTTCTGTCTTTTCTGACTGCCCATTTCATTCTTCAGTAAAGGCACTGTTTCGACAGCTAATCATTTTTTAAATAATTTAGGGGGATTTTTGGCAGTTGCTGAGTTCTGCTCCCCCCAAATGCCAACCCAGCTCTGTAGAGTAGAAGGGATTTCTACCCAGCACCTTTTTCTGGACAGTTTTGAAGTTACTCTGGCAGTTGGTGCAGAGGATTAAGGCTATGAGCTGGTTTGTGTAATCCATGGTTTTATTCTTTCGCCATCCAGTTGCCTGTTGTTTACTTCTGAGTAAGTCACTTAACCAGTCAGTGCTCTCTGACTGAGTTTGAAAAAGGTCAGTATGGATTTATGCACTACCCAAGTTAACAAATAAATAACATCTAAATCAGGGAAGTATCCTGCTACCATTTATAAATAAAGTGTGTTTGTGTTGTATTATTTGTTGATGCTTTTATATGTAAAACATCTTTGTGTTGAAAGTAGTGTGTATCCAGGTTGACAATTACTTGTAAAATGTTAGTGTTGCGCTGCAGCCTTTTACAATGGTTATGCCCCACCAGACATTCCCAGTTAACAAATATAAATAAATACAAATAAAATGCAGATTTAGATACTTTGCACATTCTTATAAGGATTTTCATCCAAACCTTGTCTCATGCTAGCTGCTCTGTATACCATCCCCACTTGCAGAGTGGCATGCCTCCTAAATTAAGTCTGTTTGAATTGCATGTAGCGTTGTCGCCTCACAGTAAGACGTTGTCCTGTTTGATTCTCAGCTAGAGCGTCTTCTGTGTGGAGACATGCATGAATGGGCGTACCTTTGTTGAAGGTTGTGCTCCAGGACTGGCAACTCGGCACGTAAAAATCTAGTGCCAATCATTAGCGGACCGGAGTTCCGCTGTGGCGACCCCTAACCGGGAAAAGCCAAAAGACACAAACAAACTTATGGCTTTAGGACATTAATTTGTTAAGGTGGAATTTTGATATCATCATATGCTATCTTGTCAGTTTAGTTTGTTTTAGTTACTTTTCATAGTATCACAGAAAAAATGGCAAACATAGCATATATATATGATTAATTTCTCTTCAGTAACAGTGATTTCTGACTAAGTTTCAACCGTTTCAGCTGGACTCATTCTTGTGAGTAATTTTCAATGCATACTGGTGAAAAAAACAACGGTGCTTACGTATTATAGCAACCAGATTTTGAATCTCAGCTCTAGTAATGAACCGTTAAGTTCTGTTCCCTTACAAAACCTGGAAAAGTCCTTACAGGATCTATTCCCTAACACAGACAAGAGTCACAGTGTTTCATTCTACACTAGGCATGCTCAGCAAGTCACATGTCACTAACTGTGTTCCCATAGCGATGCCATTTCCCCTTATTGGACTGCAACTAATTCTGTCACCACATGATATGTTCAATGGAAAAAGGCTCTAGGAATCTGTAAAGGCAAGTAAATGGTATTAAATTACATTTTAATATGAGGTTTTAGTAAAAAAAAAAGTGAAAGGTAGCAGAGCGTATGTAGAAGAACATGCAGCTTTACAATACCTTGGATGTGTACGTTCATCTGCTGAAATGCTGACTCTGAGGAATATTTAACTTGACATCTGTAGTATCCCTCGTCATCTTTGGTAACACTATGGATTAACAAAGAGGCATTCCCATTATGTAAGCCATCCTTGAATAGCTTCACACCATGCCAGTGTGCTATCTCTCCCTGGTTGAAATCTGCCACAATATGGCCTCCTTCAAATATCCAGGTCACAGTTAGTTGTGTCAGGTCTATATGAGATTCACCAGTATCAAACATACAGCTCAGCAACACATTAGAACCAACTCTTACCCTGGTTTTCAAAGGGCTTACTGATACGTGAAGTCCACTCCCTGTAAAAGAATGCAAACAAAATTAAAAATAAAAGAAGGAAAACATAAAAGCAATGATAGTGCATGTATATGCATACTTTCTATGCTCAAAGTCCATACTGTGTGGTATATCATACCTGTATGTACCTAAGAACCTATATAATTCCAGAGTTGGTGTACTGGCAGGTGTACTATACCATTGACTAATGTCATTTATCTTGGATTCCAGGTGTTGGAGTAGAAAGATTTTTTTCTTTTGTCTCATACTGTCAGACTGTTGCATAAAGTGACATTCTGCAGTAAAACTCCAGTGTATTTGCCCTAATCAGTGATACCTGCCTGTTGTAATAACCCTAACTAGTGTTACCTGTCCATCATATTACTCCTGACTAACATTACTTGCCTTCTGTTATAGTCCGGACTAGAGTTACATACCTGCTCCACAGACACAAATATATGAAGATGCCATATCTGATATATTAAGTTTCCCTAAGTCAGGTATATGAAGATGCCATCTCTGATATATTAAGTTTCCCCTTAGTGCTGCTCCTCTTCCTGCCCCATCCTTTCTCCTATCTACCCAAGGCATCTCTGAATCACTAAATTAACATATCCTATAACACTTCCTACAGCAATGTGTTCCAAGGTCCTACCACCTTCTCCATGAAATATTTCTTTAACATATTCTTGAACCATTTCTCCTCCTAGCTGCAATACATAACTTCTTCTCCCCTCTGTCTTTCATTTTCACACCTCCTATTTGCCACCTGATAGTGCAGCATGTCCATTTTATAACCTTCCTTGTCAGGATGCATATGTCCAGCTGTCTAACTCTCCCATCATATTCTAGTGTGCCTAGTCATCCTGTCTTTCTGATAACACAGTCCTGCATATTTTACTAACCTAGTCACATTCCATGCTTGTTGGTATTGTAAAGGGGCAAGGTATTCCAAATGAAGCATTAAAAGTACCATGTACAATGGAAGGGCAAGTCTAGCATCTCTGAAATCTATTTCCTGCAGTAGAAGGTTCAATATGCTGCAAACCTTTATCACTGACTTTAACACAGTGTTATAATATTCATTTTATGATGTACAGATCGATTTCTTCCATTGTCCTCCCTAGGACCACCTCTCCAAGCAGGTATGAGTTCCCTGGATTGTCACCATAAAGCATATAACCTTGCACTTTATCTCTTAAATCTCAGATGTCACTTGTACCCACAATGCCACCTGCTGTAGGCCTCAGAGGAAAATGACCTCTCCTCTTCATCCTTTCATCCATTGCACCAGTCTTGGTACTATCAGTAAGCAGGTTGACCTCCCTCCAAATCCCAATATGATATCTGCCATAGGTATGAAAAACAGGACTGATCCCAGCACTGAACCTTGTGATCCATCACTCAATTCTCCTTGTGATTTCCCTGAATTGTATATAAGCCATGAGATCTGATGATGATTCATTGTAATGCATGGAGCTTTATCTACCCCATATACTACCAATTATTAAATAAAAAGTGTAGGATTGCAAAATGTTTTACTGGATTTCAAAGCCTTTAAAGGCTAATACACCACTTAACTGTGGCAAAGAGACAGCAGGCAGAAACAAAATATCCCTCTAAAAATGAATGGCTTTAAAAGCTGCATTTCATTCTGCTACACTTTTTGTTTATGTGTGGAAGACTGAAGTATCTGACAGCTCTGAAAGTTGTTTAACTTTCTACTGTTTTCTTTGCCAGCTGATAATGTCGGTTGTTAATCCCTAGGGTGACACCCAGTCTTAACAGTGTTTCAGGTTGCTTAACTATTAGTTGTTGAGCACACTTATGACATTAGAAAGGTGCTTAATAAGCTCAATTTATGCATTATGTCTGAGGTATGCATGCACTGAAGTGGTTGTAATTGATAAGTATGGACATTGGTGAGTTTATGACAGTCGTTCAGATGGTCTTTTAAAGTAATCAGGAAGGTGAATCCAAAAGAATGTGTGTTAGTCCCATGGTATGAAAACTGGCCAGGGTCCAAGGTACACTTAATCTGCCACTGATGATACACATTCCACTTTGCTGCCTTGAGAGGTGTCTGCATTTTTTTTTATTTTTACATATACTTGTGGCTTTAGGACATTCATTTGTTAAGGTGGAATTTTGATATCATCATATGCTATCTTGTCAGTTTAGTTTGTTTTGGTTACTTTTCATAGTATCACAGAAAAAATGGCAAACCTAGCATATATATGATTAATTTCTCTTCTGTAACAGTGATTTCTGACTAAGTTTCAACCGTTTCAGCTGGACTCATTCTTGTGAGTAATTTTCAATGCATACTGGTGAAAAAAACTACGGTGCTTATGTATTATCGCAACCAGATTTTGAAGGACTCATGACTGGCAAACTTTTCGTCATACAAGTGCATTTCAGACTGAAAAGGAGTATTCAAACTCCTGAATACTTTCGAAGCACAGTGATTAAACAGCAGGAATGGGAATAACCTCCAAATTCCTCTTCCTGTTTAGGCTCAACTGCGGTCTTTGTTTAGCAATTTCAACAGTCATACTCACGACTTTCAAACATTCCGAAATGCGTGCAATACTTTCTATTAAGGCTTCATTACTGGTTGACACTGACATTGATTTGCAAAATCCTTGTAGTCTTAGTGTATCTGCCTATGTTTTAAAATATTTATAGCAATTCCACATCCAATAATTTGACGTTCTGTGTTGTCATATAACTTGGTGTCGCGTAACAGAATGTGTACTTAAGAAAATCAGTGTGGGGCTTGACTATGCACCAAATCAGTTAGATCCAAAGGGGTTTCAGCAGAAAACAAATATTTGGTTGTAACTGGAGGGGGGGGGGGGGCATAAACAACAAATAAAGGAGAAGTATCATAGAAAGGTAACGTAATTTGGAAGTGTTACCAGCTTAACCTCTGCCTCTGTCTGACTATGAAAACAGCAGAAATGAGATTGCAGGGTCTTGGGAGAATGCGTCTTTTGCAGAACCGTGGAAATCCCAGAGACGCATCTTCTCCAGCCTAAATCAACCTGTTTGCGACCCACAAGTAAAAGCACACACTTCTGTGACACACACACACAATTCAGTACACAGTCTGATCACATTTCTTGCCCTGACAAACGAGCATAAAGTGCCCACTGTGAAACTGAACAATCTGGTTGCAATGATACGTAAGTACCAAAACAGCTCTTGTTCACTTTTTTAAATAGTAATGATCTTCCTTTTTATAATATCAGATAACAGTCCATGATATGAAGTTATGGAAATCAATAGATTTCTAGAACAAATGGACTTTCAACATATGACCACCAGTTCAAGCTGCCATCAGTTGAATGGACAAGAGGACCATAAAGACTGCCAAAACCATCATGAAGAAATCTCAGAGCATTAACAGTGATTGGTGGATTTGTCATATATTTAGATTTACTGGAATACAGGCATACTCCACTGCAAAAAAAACAGGACTATCACCAACTCAGTTACTGCTGGAGCACAGTTAAACAGCAAACTATCTCTATTTGCTTGTTTATTAGCAATTCAGAATCTGAGTCAAGTGCAGGAAAGCCTGTCTTCTTTAAAAGATGTCTCTCTTCTTTAAATTATGAACATACAATAAGACTACAACAGTGCTCGCAGGGAAACAAACAGAATGTATGGGTATGAAGCAGTGTAACAGTCAAATGTATTTGCTCTTTATACTGCAGATAGAGAGGCAGTCTGAAGAAATCAGAAATATTTGGTCAAAATGAATATGCCGATAATGGGTATGTTACATATAGAAACTGGGATTAAGGGTTCATGGTTCCTTCCTGCCAGAGGTATTCAGAGACAAGTCAAGATGATGTCCAAAAGCTGTCTCAAGAGGCATTTCTTCAAGACAACTTGAATATCAGAGTTCATCATGTCCGGGAATTTTAGGAGATATGTTCTAGAACGTTCTTGTTGCATGACGTTCATAGTGTACAGCATCAGACATGTAGACCATGAAGCTAGAGCTATGCATTCAGATAGTTCTATGAACTGAAAACTATTAATAAAAGATATCTGAGCAGTAGTATATCAAAGCTGCTATTATACTAACAAAGTGCTTCAGCTTTATGTGCTATAAAATGTTGATATTAAAAGTAATAGAAATCCTTGAACAATGTAATGTCTCAAAGAGGTTGATATGTCGATATAAATAGGTAGAGATCGGTGATGCTTTGTGTAACATACCATAATCTGCCTCAAAATATGCGAATATTTGGTTATCTGAAAAAAAAAGAAGATATATTTGTATATAGCTTGTTAATGGCTTTAGGTCAGTGGCCTAGAACTGTATGTGTATCACATGGTTTGGTTGCTTGTACAGTATTAGATACCTCAGCAGCTCTTTAAAATTTCTTTTAAAGAGAAAGCAGAATTCCATGTTCCACAGACATGCGATTCCGTCATCTGGAAATAATGACTGAGAAGAGGGCATTGTTGTGCTTGTAAAAATGCCTGGATGATTTGGGTCTATATTAGAACATCGAAGTTTCAAAACTTCGAATGTTCTAATATCGACCCCTATTCAGCAAAAGCTGACAACATAGAACATGCAGAACAGCTAATTTTTTCCTAGGGAAAAAATTTGCTGTTCAAAAACACATAGACACAACACAAGCACACCAAACAAACAGCAATCCACACACATACACCTAAAATCTTACATCTAACCCTACACTAAACTGTACATACACCACTAACTATCCACTTACCTTAACCCAAACCCTAACCCTAAGGTATGTCACTATCACACACTCACCTCACCCGCGCCCTAACCCTAACTCGCCTAACCTGCCCTAACCCTCACGTCCACACAATCGCACACATACCTAACCCGCACCCTAACCCTAACTCACCTAACCTGTGCCCAATCGCACACTTACCTGAACCTGACCCGTAACTTTCCACCACAGCGCTGAAAATAGCGAAGCTACAGAAACGGACAATCAAATTCTTTACCTAGGAAAAATGTGGTTTTCTGTAGCTTCGCTATTTTCAGCGTTCACTGAATAGGGGTCAATATTAGAACATTCGAAGTTGTGAAACTTCGATGTTCTAATATAGACCCGATGATTTTAATGTTATTGCAGGCTGCTACCATATGAGTAATGCTGTCAGACATGGAAAATTAGCAGATTTGAAAAACATGTGGGCCAAGGCTAACTGGCTGGTTTTATTTATTTATTTAGTCTATTTGTTTTTGTTTACTGGGAAAGTTCATCTGGGAACTCAAATGTCCATTTTCAGCTGAGGCCCTAGGGAAAAAAAGAGTTCCAAAGCAAGAATAGAAATACATTTTTGACAATTCAAAATAAAAACAGTCAACAAGCATTACTTACAAAACATATCAGATTATGGAAATACATACTTTCAAGGTATTGTGAGTAAAATCAAGAATACAACATTAATACATGGACAATGTCCAGATTGCATACTTCAAACTGTAGATGTGGTACATTTTGCATAGTTTATTAGATGCCAGGTAATATTTTACAGCAGATTTGAATTTTTGCAGATTATTTAAAAGCCTGATATGGTTTGCAAGTTTGTTCAATGCCTTGGAGATGGCAGCACAGAATAGTGGGTCATCATAACAGTTATTTGATTTATTAGCAGTTAGTTAAAGTTCTGAAGCTCTTAGGGTTCTAGTTGGTACATGCCATTAGATGATATTTGACAGCGAGGGTATATTAAGTGAATGGTGAAGTACTTTGTGTGCATTGTAAATGGCTGGAAGAAGGTGATTTGTTGAGGAAGTTCAAGCCAGTTGAGGGTATTGAAAGCCATGCAATGATGGGGGTGGTTTTGGAGGCTGCAGGTGAATTTGTTAAGTTTGTTGTAGGTGCTCCCTAGTTTGTGTTTGGTTGAAGAGTTAAGATTTGTCAATATTGTTGAGGCGTATAGGAGGGTAGGATGGAAAAGGGAGGTGGCAGCTATTTTTTTACTAAGACCACGGAGTGTCAATGTACAGATCAAATTTTAACTTGTTATCAATGGTCACTCCTAGTAATTTAAGGCTAGTGATCTTTTCCATTTTTGTGTTATTTGAGGAGTTAATTTTAAGGTCTGTGTTGTTTTGATTTATGTTTTTGGGAAGGGATAGAATTACTTTGGTTTTATTTATGTTTAGGAGCAACTGAGATTTATTTATCCAGTTTCCATAGAGGTGAAAGCTTCCTGTGTAATGGTTTCTAAGGTGGGAAGGTCTGGAAGTAAGCAAACTAAAGTTTAATTCTGCTTTGCATTTCCTGCCAGCCCAGTAATCTTAGATTTACAGGGATCAGTCATGACTATAGTGTTAAGTCACACATTGCTTTTATGGAATTTATTTTAACAGAATGGAATTGTGTAGGACTCCTACAATAAATGGTCATTCAAGGAATCGCAGTCTGCAACTGCCCCACTTCCATCAGGGCTGCATGGTAAACTATCTCTAGATCAAATGCTTTCATCTGAAAATTCAGGTAAGATTGTAAGACCCCTGAAAACATGGTTCATGCTTGCTCTTTCTCTCTCCTTGCTTCAGTACTGCTTTTAGGCTGACATTTCATTACTTTATAGGGTGAACAAGGAACTAAGATCTGTGGTCATTTGTAGGCCCACCATATAGGTCCCTTGTGCCTCACAAATAGAACAAGAAAACTTCTTTATATCGCAAACTACTCTGTTCATTCTTACAAAACCTATTTTTAAAAAAGGAGTCCTGTTCAGCTATGTTGAAGAATTAAAGATACACAGTGTTGTACATTCTTAGAAGAGAGGTAAAACAATTACAAATCACTATCTTTTATACAAACTACTGACATTACAGAGTCAAAACATGGGATTCTTCACTTGGAGTTTTGATTTAGCTAACCAAATAAAGGATGATAGTTCATTAGTTCATAGCATGTACAATGCAAATGTTTAATAAAAAAACTTAAGGAAGAAAAACTGTCATGTGTTATTTTAAATTTAATATATTTACATCAGGCCCCTCAACATGGAAGCTCCTGTTTATTTCTAGTTTCCCTAGTGAGCCCCCTTACCACACTATTATATCATATTCCCAGATCTTTAACCCTAATGATCTTCCACAACTCCATTTAGCAAACTGAAGCACCCTTCCCATCACTGGCACTCTCTGTTCATCTTAGTTTTAATATATCATTAACTGTCTGGAACTGTGCAAGCTACTGGACAGGAATTCCTACAACACACCCACCTGTCACAATTTTTCTGAGTATGAATGCATTTCTGAAACACTAACAAACTACACCTAAAAGACCAGCAACTTACACCACCACATCGTCTTCAAGCCAGTTAGCTGTCTTGTTTTGTGACCACTTTGATTCAGGGCTTTCATTCAGGACATATGGCTAGGGACTATGTCAATGCATCTTAACAGTGAGCCATATCCCCCCTGCCCCCACATCCTGTTTTCAAATGTCGTTCTAAAAGAATTCCAGACTCCCAAACTAGTTTTTGCTTTATCTGCTTCCTGTCTCATTAGTGAGAAAGAAATGTACAATGTAGGAACTGTCTCTAATAGATGAACTCTCTGCTATGTTAACTCAGTTTTCTCAGAATCTCAGCTCCAGTAATGAACCGTTAAGTTCTGTTCCCTTACAAAACCTGGAAAGGTCCTTACAGGATCTATTCCCTAACACAGACAAGAGTCACAGTGTTTCATTCTACACTAGGCATGCTCAGCAAGTCACATGTCACTAATTATGTTCCCATAGCGATGCCATTTCCCCTTATTGAACTGCAACTAATTCTGTCACCTCATGATATGTTCAATGGAAAAAGGATCTAGGAATATGTAAAGGCAAGTAAATGGTATTAAATTACATTTTAATATGAGGTTTTAGTAAAAAAAAAAAAAGTGAAAGGTAGCAGAGCATATGTAGAAGAACATGCAGCTTTACTATACCTTGGATGTGTAAGTTCATCTGCTGAAATGCTGTCTCTGAGGAATATTTCACTTGACATCTGTAGTATCCCTCGTCATCTTTGGTAACACTATGGATTAACAAAGAGGCATTCCCATTATGTAAGCCATCCTTGAATAGCTTCACACCATGCCAGTGTGTTATCTCTCCCTGGCTGAAATCTGCCACAATATGGCCTCCTTCAAATATCCAGGTCACAGTTAGCTGTGTCAGATCTATATGGGATTCACCAGTATCAAACATACAGCTCAGCAACACATTAGAACCAACTCTTACCCTGGTTTTCAAAGGGCTTACTGATACATGAAGTCCACTCCCTGTAAAAGAATGCAAACAAAATTAAAAATATAAGAAGGAAAACATAAAAGCAATGATAGTGCATGTATATGCATACTTTCTATGCTCAAAGTCCATACTGTGTGGTATATCATACCTGTATGTACCTATGAACCTATATAATTCCAGAGCTGGTGTACCGGCAGGTGTACTATACCATTGACTAATGTCATTTATCTTGGATTCCAGGTGTTGGAGTAGAAAGATTTTTTTCTTTTGTCTCGTACTGTCAGACTGTTGCATACAGTGACATTCTGCAGTAAAACTCCAGTGTATTTGCCCTAATCAGTGATACCTGCCTGTTGCAATAACCCTAACTAGTGTTACCTGCCCATCATATTACCCCTGACTAATATTACTTGCCTTCTGTTATAGTCCAGACTAGAGTTACATACCTGCTCCACAGACACAGATATATGAAGACGCCATCTCTGATATATTAAGTTTCCCTAAGTCAGGTATATGAAGATGCCATCTCTGATATATTAAGTTTCCCCTTAGTGCTGCAGTTGCTCCTCCTCTTCCTGCCCCATCCTTTCTCCTATCTACCCAAGGCATCTCTGAATCACTAAATTAACATATCCTATAACACTTCCTACAGCAATGTGTTCCAAGGTCCTACCACCTTCTCCATGAAATATTTCTTTAACATATTCTTGAACCATTTCTCCTCCTAGCTGCAATACATAACTTCTTCTCCCCTCTGTCTTTCATTTTCACACCTCCTATTTGCCACCTGATAGTGCAGCATGTCCATTTTATAACCTTCCTTGTCAGGATGCATATGTCCAGCTGTCTAACTCTCCCATCATATTCTAGTGCGCCTAGTCATCCCGTCTTTCTGATAACCCAGTCCTGCATATTTTACTAACCTAGTCACTTTCCATGCTTGTCGGTATTGTAAAGGGACAAAGTATTCCAAATGAAGCGTTAAAAGTACCATGTACAATGGAAGGGCAAGTCTAGCATCTCTGAAATCTATTTCCTGCAGTAGAAGGTCCAATATGCTGCAAACCTTTGTCACTGACTTTTAACACAGTGTTATAATATTCATTTTATGATGTACAGATCAGTTTCTTCCATTGTCCTCCCTAGGACTACCTCTCCAAGCAGGTATGAGTTCCCTGGATTGTCACCATAAAGCATATAACCTTGCACTTTATCCCTTAAATCTCAGATGTCACTTGTACCCACAATGCCACCTGCTGTAGACCTCAGAGGAAAATGAGCTCTACTCTTCATCCTTTCATCCATTGCACCAGTCTTGGTACTATCAGTAAGCAGGTTGACATCCTTCCCAATCCCAATATGATATCTGCCATAGGTATGAAAAACAGGACTAATCCCAGTACTGAACCCTGTGATCCATCACTCAGTTCTCCTTGTGATTTCCCTGAATTGTCATATTGTGGCTCTAGTCAATCAGTTTTCCCATTCATCTCTTAATGTCAGATCCTATCCCAGCATACTTTAATTTCCCCAGCAATCTCCTCTGGGTTATAGTATAGTATTAAAGCACTTAATTGAGCTGACATAGAGCACAACTTTGGGCAGATCTGTGGTCAACTCAATGGTGACTCCATCATAGAAATGGATCAGATGTGACTGGCACTATCTCTGCTGTGCAGTCATGTTGACTATCAGCCAGAGAATAAAACCATCCACAAACTCTATGACTCAACCATTTAGAATATTTTCTAGAAACTTTTCTCAGACAGAAAACAAAGTAATATGCCTAGATCACCAAGATCCCTCTTAGACCCACCCATTTTATAATGGAGCTACTGTCTTCTGGTGCTCTTGCACCAATTTTGGTTTGCAACTAGAGACTGAAAAATGCCTGCAGTCATTGAAAAACCATGCCTGCTAACATCTGTGTCAACCTGAGATGCATGTAATATAGAGTGTGTGCTTGATGTTCATAAAGGCCCTGATTTTCTTTTCTCATTCCTACCTGGTTATGGATGTTCAAACAATATGTACCCAAGCTTCCCACACTGGAGCTTTATCATTACTTTGCAAATTCAGAAATGAAGAATACATGCAACATGTATGCCTCAACTGTGACATTCTAGAACTTTCTTGTCTCTGTTGCTGATTCTACCACCAACATTCCCCATTTCACTTGCCCATCCTGCATTCTCTAGTTTTGTCCTCCTGTGGGGTTACAATGGTGTTTTGTTTCACCACTCTCATAGTTCAGCTTCCTGTATGCTTTTATTTCTCTCCTTGCAGCTGACCTTTGACTGCAACAAGTGCCTCTCCTTGTCCACTGAGTCCAGCAGGTATCCCTATCCCCTCAGACAGGGTTCAACTCATACATGGGGCTGGAGTTTGACCACTGAGTCCAGCAGGTATCCCCAACCCCTCAGACAGGCTTCAACTCGTACATGGGGCTGGAGTTTGACGTTTTGGATGCCTTTGAGTGATGGCCTGCCATTCTCACCCTGTGTGCACCTATTAACATCCAGGAATAGATATGCAATGGGAACACACTAGGTATTCATGGAGTGCCAAAGTGCATACTCCCCAGCATCAGTATGCCCCTCCTTCTTCAGAAGCCTGAGCTGCTTTTTCTCCTCCCTCTCTCTATATATGTGAAGAGCGGGTGAGCTTATTTTCTGCAAAACTTGTACTTTTAAGTACTTCACTGGTACTTTAAGCAAATACTCTTCCTTATCATTTCCAGTTAAGAAGTCGTATTGTGATTATTTCTGTCTCCCTCATTTGTAGGAGAAATGCTGCACTCACTTCCTGTCATGTGACAGTTTTATCCATAACCACTTGCTGTACATGCCATGATCAGTATTACCCGACTACTATGTTAACCCTTGCCAGTATTACTTACCTGTTTATTTATTTATTTTACTTATTGGCATTTGTTTACTGGGTAGTCCACTGTGCCGTTAAGAGACAATTTTCAGTGGAGGCCTGGGGAGAAAAGCTTCACAAAAACATGAACACACGAGAGAATATGACAATATGAATAGGTTTCACAAAGTATATGCACATTGGCGAACAGTTAACAATTCATTAAAGTAAAGGTTAAACAGAAAATGACGATTAAGTACAACTAAAATGCAAACTAAGTACAGGGTAAGATAGGAAAAATGAATGAAAAAGGCTATGTTACATAAAACTTTCTGCCACTCGAATAGTTAGGTTATCATCAGACATTAGTAGATAGTGGTTATTGAAATAATATCATCATGAAGCAAAGGCAGTCAGGTTTTGAAGGGTGGAGACTTAGAGCAAGTGCAGTTCCAGATAGAAGTAGGTAACCTCATACAGAACTTTTAAATGAAGCATGATTTTGATTAGTTCTAATAATTAGTGGTAGGGCATTCAAGGTTCTAGCTACAGAACACAATTAAAGAAGCTATCCAGCAGGTACGTTTGGTTTGTTAACCTGCAAAAGGTGTTGATTCTCAGATCTAAGAGGCCTCTTGGGATGGTAGTACCTAAATATTAGACTAACAGCAGGACAGTCTAAAGGTTTATAAATTATTTTATGTGTTGTTGTTAACTGCAGGTAGGACAGATAGTGTAGAAGTTCTAGCCAGTTCAGGGAGTGCAGAGCAGTGCAGTGATGAGTGGCATGTCTGGCATTTGTAGCAAACTTGGCAATTTTGTGACATCATGTTTGAAGCTTAGTTTTTAGGGATGATTGAAGATTGCTAAGTAAAGGGGCACCACAGACGAGAGAGGGACATATGTAAGTGGTAGGACGGGCTTATTTACTGGAAGGTTAAGGAAGCGTTTATGTCTGTAGAGAATGCCTAGCTTTTGGTGTGTTTTACTCATGTTATGCTGTATGTGCAGGTTAAATGTCAGATGTTTACCTATTATTACTCCAAGTAGTTTCATTTGAGTAACAACTTTGATTCTAGTGATGTTTTGGGAATGTATAGTGAACTGGGCTTTGTTTAAAGGAGATTTCTTCTCAGGGGTAAATGGAATTAACTTGGTTTTGTTCAGATTAAGGACAGATGATTATTGTATAACCAGGTCCCTGTGGAGGTAAAGGCCAACTGAGTGATTTGTTGAAGATCAGACATGGAATCAACAGAACATATAATAGTAGAGTCATCTGTGTATTGAATGAGAGATCCCTGACTGAATGAAGAATGGACACTATGAATAAAGATACTGAATAAGAGGTGTACTAATATAGAACCTTGGGGAACCCTGGTAGACATGTGAAAATATGGAGAGAGGGAGTTTTGCCATTTAACAGCCTGTTGTCTATTTGGTTGGTAACTTGAGAACCAGTTGGGGGGATAGGCCAATTTTTGAGAGCTGGGTTAGAAGAAGGGGTGAGAGACTGTATCAAAAGCTTTTGATAAGTCAAGAAATAGGGAGGAGACAATTTTACCAGAGTCTTGGGCTTATTAGCTGTATCCATGAAGGATATTATGGCAGGCATAATACTATGGCTTGGTCTATTAATACTATGGCTTGGTCTATACATGTTGTGAGGAAGATTGGATTTGGTTCTTAAGAAGAAAGTTTAGCAGTTGTGTATGTATACGTTTTTCAAGAATCGTGAAGATATGAGAGAGAATGGCTATAGGCTGGTAGATTGAGACATCGTAATATTGCCACCTTTGTGAAGGGGTAGAATAAATTTTTTTTCCAAATTTTCAGGACACAGGATTCTAGGATGGATCAATTAAGACGTATACTTATAGGGTAGCCAATAGCTTCGCCGGATAGTTTTAGATATTCCGTGAGTAGGTTATCAGCTGCATTAAAGCTAGGTTTCAGTTTGAGAAGTAATATTTTATTGTAATGGTTGGAATAGGATTAAGGGTGAAAGTGGGTGCATGATGGGTTGTAGCCTCAGGGGAATAACAGGAGGGTGTAGCGGAAGGGGAGTGGGTGTAAGAGAATAGTCTTGATGGCCCGGTATAACTTGTGCCACAGTGTCCTTGGGGAAGTTAGCAGTGATGTTTACTATAGTAATGATGAAGTGAGAGTTAAAGAGACTAGCTATTTCTTGCTATGTTTTGTCAGTATGTGGACATGGATTGCTTTTTGTGCCAGGACATTATGGATGTCCAGAATTTTTGGGGGTTCTGCTTATAGTTGGTTTAACGTTTTAGATAACAATCAGTTTTGTCCTTGGTGACTTGTATTTTTGCCTGGTTGCAAAGTTGTTTAAATTTCAACAAGTCTGGAGGGTTTTTATTTATTAGTCATTGTTTCCAAGTTTTGTTCCTGGCTAGCATAAGTTCTTTAGTTGGTTTAATTAGCCATGGGGCATGGTTAGTTTTAATCCTCTTTACATAAGAGGGTGCAGGGCTATTGAGTGTTTTTAAAAATATTGTATTAAAGCAGTCCACCCCATCATCTAGAGGTAGGGTTTTTAGGATGCTCCAGTTCATCTTTTTTAGCGTATTGATGAAGGTCAGCAGATTGAAGTTAATTAGGTTCCTTATTTGTTTATGATGATGTTGCTTTTGAAAGGAGGAGGCTGTGCAGTCAACAAAGGTGGGGAGGTGATCACTAGCACATTTGGGAGTGTACCACTTAAGGATATTAATTAGATTAGTAACCAGTATCTAGTCTAAAATGGAACCGTCCTTATTACTCCTATTTAATCTATTTGGAGAGGTGATAAGTTGAATGAATTTAAATAGGTAAATATTTGAAAATGGGTACTTAGAGCAGAAGTTTACCCAGTTTATATTAACATCGTTCAGAATGATGGTTTCATTTTTAATATCACTAGAGATCCAAGCAAAGATCTCTTTCAGCATGGGTACATTGTTGCCAGGGGGAAATCATCGAATGATGATACACATCTTCTTACATTAATTTATTTTTAGGAACGAAATAAGAATTTCAGCATTAGAGAACTGTGGAATTGTATTTGTGTAAGGGATTATATTGTAGGTGTTAGAGAAAAGAAGTGCAATACCACCTCCTTTTTTGTGGGGCCTAAACGATCTCTCTGTAAGTACAGTCTGCAGGCTATAATCAGCTGGGACTGCCATTGGCCAAGTTTATAAGCACAGTGTACCACATACTGCAAGTACTGTCTGCAGGCTTTAATCAGCTGAGACCGCCATTGGCCAGGGTTATATGCATGGTGCACCACACTCTGCAGGCTTTAATCAGCTGAGACTGCCATTGGCCAGGTTTAAATTCACAGTGCACCACACTCTGTAAGTACTGTCTGCAGGCTTTAATCACCTGAGACTGCCATTGGCCAGGTTTATATGCACGGTGTACCACACTCTGCAAGTACTGTCTGCAGGCTTTAATCAGTTGAGACTGCCATTGACCAGGGTTATATGCACAGTGTACCACACTCTGCAAGTACGGTCTGCAGGCTTTAATCAGCTGAGACTGCCATTGGCCAGGTTTATATGCACGGAGTACCACATTCTGCAAGTACTGTCTGCAGGCTTTAATCAGCTGAGACTGCCATTGGCCAGGTTTATATGCATGGTGTACCACACTCTGCAAGTGCTGTCTGCAGGCTTTAATCAGCTGAGACTGCCATTGGCCAGGTTTATATACACGGTGTACTACACTCTGCAATTACTGTCTGCAGGCTTTAATCAGCTGAGACTGCCACTGGCCAGGTTTATATGCACGGTGTACCACACTATGCAAGTACTGTCTGCAGGCTTTAATCAACTGGCACTGCCATTGGCCAGGTTTATAAGCACGGTGTACCACACTCTGCAAGTACTGTCTGCAGACTTTAATCAGCTGAGACTGCCATTGACCAGGTTTATATGAAAGGTGTACTACACTCTGCAAGTACTGTCTGCAGGCGTTAATCAGCTTGGACTGCCACTGGCCAGGTTTATATGCACGGTGTACCACACTCTGCAAGTACTGTCTGCAAGCTTTAATCAGCTGAGGCTGCCATTGACCAGGTTTACATGCACGGTGTACCAAACTCCGCAAGTACTGTCTGCAGGGTTTAATCAGCTGAGACTGCCATTGGCCAGGTTTTAATGTATGGTGTACCACACTCTGCAAATACTGTCTGCAGGCTTTCATCAGCTGAGACTGCCATTGGCCAGGGTTATATGCACGGTGTACCACACTCTGCAAGTACTGTCTGCAGCCTGTAATCAATTGAGACTGCCATTGGCCAGGTTTATATGCATGATGTACCACACTCTGCAAGTACTGTCTGCAGGCTTTAATCAGCTGAGACTGCCATTGGCCAGGTTTATATGCATGGTGTACTACACTCTGCAAGTACTGTGTTCAGGATTTAATCAGCTGAGACTGGCATTGGCCAGGTTTATATACACAGGGTACCACACTCTGCAAATACTGTCTGCAGGCTTTAATCAGCTGAGACTGCTATTGACCAGGTTTACATGCACAGTGTACCACACTCGGCAAGTACTGTCTGCAGGCTTTAATCAGCTGAGACTGCCATTGGCCAGGTTTATATGAACGGTGCACTACACTCTGCAAGTACTGTCTGCAGGCGTTAATCAGCTTGGACTGCCACTGGCCAGGTTTATATGCACGGTGTACCACACTCTGCAAGTACTGTCTGCAGACTTTAATCAGCTGAGTCTGCCACTGGCCAGGTTTATATGCATGGTGCACCACACTCTGCAAGTACTGTCTGCAGGCTTTAATCAGCTGAGACTGCCATTGGCCAGGTTTAAATTCACAGTGTACCACACTCTGTAAGTAATGTCTGCAGGCTTTAATCATCTGAGACTGCCATTGGCCAGGTTTATATGCACGGTGTACCACACTCTGCAAGTACTGTCTGCAGGCTTTAATCAGCTGAGACTGCCATTGGCCAGGTTTATATGCACTGTGTACTACACTCTGCAAGTACTGTCTGCAGGCTTTAATCAGCAGAGACTGCCATTGGCCAGGGTTATATGCATGGTGCACCACACTCTGCAAGTACTGTCTGCAGGCTTTAATCAGCTGAGACTGCCATTGGCCAGGTTTAAATTCACAGTGCACCACACTCTGTAAGTACTGTCTGCAGGCTTTAATCACCTGAGACTGCCATTGGCCAGGTTTATATGCACGGTGTACCACACTCTGCAAGTACTGTCTGCAGGCTTTAATCAGTTGAGACTGCCATTGACCAGGTTTATATGCACAGTGTACCACACTCTGCAAGTACTGTCTGCAGGCTTTAATCAGCTGAGACTGCCATTGGCCAGGTTTATATGCACGGAGTACCACATTCTGCAAGTACTGTCTGCAGGCTTTAATCAGCTGAGACTGCCATTGGCCAGGTTTATATGCACTGTGTACTACACTCTGCAAGTACTGTCTGCAGGCTTTAATCAGCAGAGACTGCCATTGGCCAGGGTTATATGCATGGTGCACCACACTCTGCAAGTACTGTCTGCAGGCTTTAATCAGCTGAGACTGCCATTGGCCAGGTTTATATGCACAGTGTACCACACTCTGCAAGTACTGTCTGCAGGCTTTAATCAGCTGAGACTGCCATTGGCCAGGTTTATATGCACGGTGTACCACATTCTGCAAGTACTGTCTGCAGGCTTTAATCAGTTGAGACTGCCATTGACCAGGTTTATATGCACAGTGTACCACACTCTGCAAGTACTGTCTGCAGGCTTTAATCAGCTGAGACTGCCATTGGCCAGGTTTATATGCACGGTGTACCACACTCTGCAAGTACTGTCTGCAGGCTTTAATCAGCTGAGACTGCCATTGGCCAGGTTTATATGCACGGTGTACCACACTCTGCAAGTGCTGTCTGCAGGTTTTAATCAGCTGAGACTGCCATTGGCCAGGTTTATATACACGGTGTACTACACTCTGCAATTACTGTCTGCAGGCTTTAATCAGCTGAGACTGCCACTGGCCAGGTTTATATGCACGGTGTACCACACTATGCAAGTACTGTCTGCAGGCTTTAATCAACTGGCACTGCCATTGGCCAGGTTTATAAGCACAGTGTACCACACTCTGCAAGTACTGTCTGCAGACTTTAATCAGCTGAGACTGCCATTGGCCTGGTTTATATGCACGGTCTACCACACTATGCAAGTACTGTCTGCAGGTTTTAATCAGCTGTGAGTGCCATTGGCCAGGTTTATATGCACGTTGTACCACACTCTGCAAGTACTGTCTGCAGGCATTAGTCAGCTGAGACTGCCATTGGCCAGGTTTATATGCATGGTGTACCACACTCTGCAAGTGCTGTCTGCAGGCTTTAATCAGCTGAGACTGTCATTGGCCAGGTTTATATGCACAGTGTACTACACTCTGCAAGTACTGTCTGAAGGCTTTAATCAGCTGAGACTGCCATTGGCCAGGTTTATATGTAGGGTGTGCCACAATCTGCAAGTACTGTCTGCAGGCTTGAATCAGCTGAGACTGCCATTGGCCAGGTTTATATGCACAGTGTACTACACTCTGCAAGTACTGTCTGCAGGCTGTAATCAGCTGAGACTGCCATTGACCAGGTTTATAAGCACGGTATACTACATTCTGAAAGTGCTGTCTGCAGGCTTTAAGCAGCTGAGACTGCCATTGGCCAGGTTTATATGCACTGTGTACCACACTCTGCAAGTACTGTCTGCAGGCTTTAATCAGCTGAGACTGTCATTGGCCAGATCTATATGCATAGTGTACCCCACTCTGCAAGTACTGTCTGCAGGCATTAATCAGCCGAGACTGCCATTGCTCAGGTTTATATGCACGGTGTACTACACCCTGCAAGTACTGTCTGCAGGTGTTAATCAGCTGAGACTGCCACTGGCCAGGTTTATATGCACGGAGAACCACAATCTGCAAGTACTGTCTGCAGGCTTTAATCAGCTGAGACTGCCATTGGCCAGGTTTATATGCACAGTGTACCACACTCTGCAAGTACTGTCTGCAGGCTTTAATCAGCTAAGACTGCCATTGGCCAGGTTTATATGAACAGTGTACCATACTCTGCAAGTATTGTCTGCAGGCTTTAATCAGCTGAGACTGCCATGGGACAGGTTTATATGCATGGTGTAACACACTCTGCCAGTACTGTCTGCAGGCTGTAATCAGCTGAGATTGCCATTGGCCAGGTTTATATGCACGGTGTACCACACTCTGCAAGCACTGTCTGCAGCCTTTATTCAGCTGAGACAGCTTTTGGCCAGGTTTATATGCACGGTATACCACACTCTGCAAGTACAGTCTGCAGGCTTTAATCAGCTGAAAATGCCATTGGCCAAGTTTATATGCATGGTGTACTACACCCTGCAAGTACTGTCTGCAAGCTTTAATCAGCTGAGGCTGCCATTGACCAGGTTTACATGCACGGTGTACCAAACTCCGCAAGTACTGTCTGCAGGGTTTAATCAGCTGAGACTGCCATTGGCCAGGTTTATATGCACGGTGTACCACACTCTGCAAGTACTGTCTGCAGGCATTAGTCAGCTGAGACTGCCATTGGCCAGGTTTATATGCACAGTGTTCCACACTCTGCAAGTAGTGTCTGCAGGCTTTAATCAGCTGAGACTGCCATTCACCAGGTTTATATGCATGGTGTACCACACTCTGCAAGTACTGTCTGCAGGCTTTAATCAGCTGAGACTGCCATTGGCCAGGTTTATATACACGGGGTACCACACTCTGCAAATACTGTCTGCAGGCTTTAATCAGCTGAGACTGCTATTGACCAGGTTTACATGCACAGTGTACCACACTCTGCAAGTACTGTCTGCAGGCTTTAATCAGCTGAGACTGCCATTGGCCAGGTTTATATGCATGGTGTACCACACTCTGCAAGTACTGTCTGCAGGCTTTAATCAGCTGAGACTGCCACTGGCCAGGTTCATATACATGGTGTACCGTACTCTGCCAGTACTGTCTGCAGGCTTTAATCAGCTGAGACTGCCATTGGCCAGGTTTATATGCCCGGTGCACCACACTCTGCAAGTACTCTGTGCAGCCTTTAATCAGTTGAGACTGCCATTGGCCAGGTTTATATGCACGGTGTAACACACTCTGCAAGTACTGTCTGCAGGCTTTAATCAGCTGAGACTGCCACGGACCAGGTTTATATGCACGGTGTACCATACTCTGCAAGTACTGTCTGCAGGCTTAAATCAGCTGAGACTGCCATTGGCCAGGTTTATATGCACGGTGTACTACACTCTTCAAATACTCTCTGCAGGCTTTAATCAGCTAAGACTGCCATTGGCTAGGTTTATATACACGGTCTACCGCACTATGGAAGTACTGTCTGCAGGCTTTATTCAGCTGTGACTGCCATTGGCCTGGTTTATATGCATGGTGTACCACACTCTGCAAGTACTGTCTGCAGGCTTTGATCAGCTGAGACTGCCATTGGCCAGGTTTATACACACGGTGTTCCACACTCTGCAAGTAGTGTCTGCAGGCTTTAATCAGCTGAGACTGCCATTTGCCAGATTTATATGCATGGTGTTCCACACTCTGCAAGTACTGTCTGCAAGATTTAATCAGCTGAGACTGCCATTGGCCAGGTTTAAATACACAGTGTACTACACTCTGCAAGTCCTGTCTGCAGGCTTTAATCTGCTGAGACTGCCATTGGCCAGGTTTATATGTACTGTGTACCACACTTTGCAAGTACTGTCTACAGGCTGCAATTAGCTCAGACTGCCACTGGCCATGTTTATATGCATGGTGTACCACACTCTGCAAGTACTGTCTGCAGGCTTTAATCAGCTGAGACTGCCATTGACCAGGTTTATATGCACGGTGTACTACACTCTGCAAGTGCTGTCTGCAGGCTTTAATCAGTTGAGACTGCCACTGGCCAGGTTTATAAGCACGGTGTACCACACTCTGCAAGTACTGTCTGCAGCTTTAATCAGCTGAGACTGCCATTGACCAGGTTTATATGCACCATCTTCCACACTCTGCAAGTACTGTCTGCTGGCTTTAATCAGCTGAGACTGTCATTGTCCAGGTTTATAAGCATGGTGTACCACACTCTGCAAATACTGTCTGCAGGCTTTAATCAGCTGAGACTGCCATTGGCCAGGGTTATATGCTCAGTATACTACACTCTGCAAGTACTGTCTGCAGGCTTTAATCAGCTGAGACTGCCATTGGCCAGATTTATATGCATGGTGTTTCACACTCTGCATGTGCTGTCTGCAGGCTTTAATCAGCTGAGAATGCCATTGACCAGGTTTATATACATGGTGTACCACACTCTGCAAGTACTGCCTGCAGGCTTTAATCAGCTAAGACTGCCATTGGCCAAGTTTATATGTACAGTGTACTGCACTCTGCAAGTACTGTCTGCAGGCTTTAATCAGCTGAGACTGCCACTGGCCAGGTTTATATGCACGGTGTACTACACTCTGCAAGTACTGTCTGCAGGCTTTAATCAGCTGAGACTGCCATTGACCAGGTTTTTATCCACGGTGTACTACACTCTGCAAGTACTGTCTGCAGGCTTTAATCAGCTGAGACTGCCACTGGCCAGGTTTATATGCACGATGTACTATACTCTACAAGTACTGCCTGCAGGCTTTAATCAGCTGAGACTGCCATTGGCCAGGTTTATAAACACAGTGTACTGCACTCTGCATATACTCTCTGCAGGCTTTAATTAGCTGAAACTGCCATTGGCCAGGTTTATATGCATGGTGTACATCACTCTGCAAGTACCATCTGCAGGCTTTAATCAGCTGAGACTGCCATTAGCCAGGTTTATATGCACTGTTTACCACACTTTGCAAGTACTGTCTGCAGGCTTTAATCTGGTGAGACTGCCATTGGCCAGGTTTATATGCATGGTGTACGACTCTCTGCAAGTACTGTCTGCAGGCTTTATTCATCTAAGTCTGCCATTGGCCATCTTTATATGCACGGTGTACCACACTCTGCAAGTACTGTCTGCAGGCTTTTATCAGCTAAGACTGCCATTGGCCAGGTTTATATGCATGGTGTACCACTCTCTGCAAGTACTGTCTGCAGGCTTTATTCAGCTGAGTCTGCCATTTGCCATCTTTATATGCACGGTGTACCACACTCTGCAAGTACTGTCTGCAGGCTTTTATCAGCTGAGACTGCCATTGGCCAGGTTTATATGCACGGTGCCACACTCTGCATGTACTGTCTGCAGGCTTTAATCTGCTGCATTTGCCATTGGCCAGGTTTACATGCACGGTGTACTACACTTTGCAAGTACTGTCTGCTCACTTTAATCAGCTGAGACTGACCTTGACCAGGTTTATATAATCACCTGAGACTGCCACTGGCCAGGTTTATGTGCACGGTGTACTACACTCTGCAAGTACTGTCTGCAGGCTATAATCAGCTGAGACTGCCATTTTCCAGGTTTACATGCACGGTGTGCCACACTCTGCAAGTACTGTCTGCAGGCTTTAATCAGCTGAGACTGCCATTAAATGTCTCTAGTATCAGCCCAGCCCAGTTTTATCTGATTACTATATCACCTCTGTCCAGTATTATCTGCAAGCTTTTTCAGCCATGTCCAGCATTATAAGCCTGATGCATCAGTTCTGACCAGTTTATATGTATGTTGTACCTCCTCTGGCCAGTATTGCATGTAAGCATTATTAGCCATACCCAGTATTTCACACCTGTTGCATCCCTCAGGTCAGCATTATGTTTGATGTATCAGATACAACTGTTCAGGCATTCCTAACCTGTTATACCTACCTTTTACAATACCTCTGACCAGTGTTATCTATTTGTTGTACCAGATCTGACATGCTTTATCAAGCCTGACATTTCAAGCATGTCCAGTGTGACTTACTTCCTTATCAGTCCAGGCCAATATTATCTTTAGGTAATACATGATAGTTATATACTAGGCTAACAGTCTGCAGATCAAACCCTGTACCTTGTATCTATGAGGTAAAGACCTTCACTATTCTGACAACCCTACCCATCTGTCTGCTTTTTCTGCTGCAATCAATATTACTTGCTGTTGTATCAGCCATGGTCAGTATTATCTACCTGTGGGGTCATCCCTGGTGACCACCAACTGCCTATAATATTAGCCCTGGTTATTATTACTTAAACTTTGAATCAGGTCTGATCAGTACTATTTACCTGGATTATCAGCCTTGGTCACTATTACATGACCACTGTACCTCCCCTTGTTAGTGACACCAGTCTGCTGTATCCTTCTTGGTCAGTATTATGACCAGCCTGCTGTAACCTTCTTGGTCAGTGCTATGGCCAGCTTGCTGTAGCATTCTTGGTCAGTATTATGACCAGCCTGCTGTAACCTTCTTGGTCAGTGTTATGACCAGCTTGTTGTAGCATTCTTGGTCAGTATTATGACCAGCCCACTGTAGCATTCTTGCTCAGTATTATGACCAGCCTGTTGTAGCATTCTTGGTCAGTATTATGACCAGCCTGTTGTAGCATTCTTGGTCAGTATTATGACCAGCCTGCTGTAACTTTCTTGGTCAGTATTATGACCAGCCTGCTGTAACTTTCTTGGTCAGTATTATGACCAGCCTGCTGTATCTTTCTTGGTCAGTATTATGACCATCCTGCTGTAGCATTATTGCTCAGTATTATGACCAACCTGCTGTAACCTTCTTGTTCAGTATTATGACCAGACTGCTGTAACTTTCTTGGTCAGCATTATGACCACTCTGCTGTAACTTTCTTGTTCAGGATTATGACCAGACTACTGTAACTTTCTTGGTCAGTATTATGACCAGCCGGCTGTATCTTTCTTGGTTAGTATTATGACCAGCCTGCTGTAACTTTCTTGGTCAGTATTATCTGCATGCCTCATCTACAGTGTCACCTGTGGTGTTTTGCAGTGGTAGTAGCAATGCCTCCTCCAACATGCTGTACTGGACTTCTGACTACTGATACTCCATCTCAACGATAACTTTTGAAGAAGGGGAGACTTTTATTTATTTTATTGTCTAACTCTTTTCCTTTTCAGGGCAAAGAGCTGACAGGTACAGGTTTTATTTTATATTGAAGCTCTCCTGTTTCATTTTAATGATGTAGGGAACTTCAAGGGTTTTTTTGGGTTTCCTACATCTGTGAGTGACAGCTGTTTGACCCAGTTACTGACTGTGTTTTCAGCTATTTAAAATTATTGTTGAGAGCAACATGAGTGGAGCAGAAACATTCTGTGATACTGGGAAACTGGGAAACCGGAAATCTATTTTTGCATCTATCAAGGAGACATTGTCTTTTATCATCTCTACTATAATGTTGATATTTCCATATTTCATTCTGCATTTGATTTATCCCTTGTAGATTATCTTCTTGAATATGGATAACTAGAAAATTTACTAAATAATAACTTTTTGGTAGAATGTAATAAGTGTGGTGTTTTCTTAATAAACAAAACTCAACATCCATAGTACTTGTTTAAACTGAAGTAGAAGGATTTAAATGACATACTGAAAGGAAAACACCTTTATAGATGAATGCACTTGTGCTTTTAATAAAACAGTTGAAACTCTAGCCATGTTTATTGAATGCTAGCTGGATGGTTGTTAAGAGAAATAATAAGCTAGCTAAGCATAATTTAGAGATAGTTAGAAGTGGAATGGAACCCTAAGATTTATGTGGCATTATTAATTGTAAAAGAAAGGTAGATGCCACAAGTGACAATGCATATTTAGAACACACAGTCATTTCCAATTCTCATTATGTTAGGGGTGAAGAAAATTCTGCTGATGATCTGGACTGTATCGTTGATAAGTTATCTAGATTGGGAAAACGGAAATAATCAGATTCTGATGGAAGAAAAAAACAGCCTGTTATACAAAGACTGTAGCAACAGCAACCATTAAAGATGCAGTTGATATATATATATATATATATGTATATATATATATATATATATATATATATGTATATATTACATATTATATATAAAACGCTAATGATATTCTTGGTGTTTCTGATGATGATAAGAGGAAGTAAGAAGCAAGTGCTGAATTTAATTTTTCTGCTAATTCTAGTTTAGTTGATAGACTGTACCTGGTAAAGAAGTGAAACAGAAAAAACAAAATTAAACATATATTACCAAATAAAAAACTTAGATAAGAAAACTCCATTTGATGTGCTTTACTAGTAACAAATATCCATAAAAGGAGTTAAAAAATAAATAAAGATAAGACGAGGATAGGCTGAAAGACACTGGTTTACAGTATGACATGTTGGCTACTTAAGCAATAACTGACGACGTGGTGTGGTATATTGAAGACTTTCTCATGGTCGGTGTGGTTTAATTACGAGGGCGAAGCCGAAGTGATTAAACAAAGGCAACCGTGGGTAAATCTTCAATATACCACAACCATGGAGTTCGTTATTGCTATTATAGAATGACATTATTTAAGAAAAAAAATACTTGCTTTTCTTAAATAATGTCTTCATATAATGGTGGATTGCTGTTCTTCCGCCGGTTGTGGTATACTGCTTCTGTGTTTTGATGTAATGTGCACGCATATGGGACTTGTATTCCCATGCATACCCAGTACATCAAGGCTTTGAAACAGAAGTAATGGAGAAAAGAAAGTCTCCGTTGCTCCATTTTCTCTCTTTTTTTATTCTAAAAAAAAAAAAGGTTTTGGGGCAGTTTATACCAATAGAAAAAAGTCCGGGGGACTGGATCTTTTTCTATTGGTATATCGTGGGATTTACAATGGGCATGCTGGTTGGGCTGGCCAATCAGCATACACGTTTTAGAATATTAATAGGGAGACATTGTGTAATTCTGGTTCATCAACAAGTGATAACGTCATTGAGTCCACTCATATTAAAATAGGTCATCTTTAATTGACTGCTTGGATAAAGAAAAGGATATAAGAATTGCAAATAATCTTGTTCCCTGCTGTAGCTCAGATGGCCTCTTACTTATGTATGAAGATAGATACCCTTTTGAGGAACAAGAAATGAGTATGAATAAATCACAAAGCAAAAAAAAATAATAAAGGGCACTGGGTGGTGTTAATGATGATCACAGGTCTTTGCTGTTAATATTAGTGAGGTAGGAAAGGAAGACATGATATTAGCAGATTCCATTTTAAAACAGAATATAAGGAACTTGCCGGATCTAAATCCATTCAGCATCAGAGGTAGGAAAGGAAGACATGATATTAGCGGATTCCATTTTAAAACAGAATATAAAGAACTTGGATCTAAATCCATTCAGCATCAGAGGTAGGAAAGGAAGACACGATATTGTTGGATTCCATTTTAAAAGAGAATATGAGGAACTTGGAGGATCTAAATCCATTCAGCATCAGAGGTAGGAAAGGACGACATGATATTAGCGGATTCCATTTTAAAACAGAATATGAGGAACTTGTCAGATCTAAATCCATTCAGCATCAGAGGTAGGAAAGGAAGACATATTAGCGGATTCCATTTTAAAATAGAATATGAGGAACTTGTTGGATGTAAAACCATTCAGCATCAGAGGTAGGAAAGGAAGACATGATATTAGCGGATTCCATTTTAAAACAGAATATGAGGAACTTGTCGGATCTAAATCCATTCAGCATCAGAGGTAGGAAAGGAAGACATGATATTAGCGGAGGAACTTGTTGGATGTAAAACCATTCAGCATCAGAGGTAGGAAAGGAAGACATATTAGCGGATTCCATTTTAAAACAGAATATAAGAAACTTGTCGGATCTAAATCCAGCATAACAGTCTTCTCATTACGTGGCCTGAAACTGACTGATGCTCCAAACTTACTGCAGAAAATAATTGTTTGTAACGTTGGGTATAGACACTTCATACTTCACATTAGTACTAATGATTTAAGGGCATCACCTTTGAATGAAAAGAAATGTAATATTTCATGGATTTTGGAAACCATGGTAAATTACAAAATATCAGTTACTTTTGGTAAAATAATACCTTCCCTAAGATGGACAGATTACTGTCATTCTAAGACTCATTTTTTTTAGCATTTGGCTTAGAACGTTGGGCCTGGTTTATGCTATCCCTGTTTTTAAATTACAGGAAGACTTTACCATTATGAGGGAATGTTCAGTCCTGATAAAATTCATTTAAGTCATTACAGCAACAGGTTTTATCAGGTAGAATATCAAATCATATTGTCTCCTTTTAGTGTTCAAAAAGGTTGAATAAAGAAGTAAAGGAGTTAATAATTAAGATGCTACTTGTGCAATGCCCAAAGTTTGGTTGACACATACACTAAATTTAATTTATTATTCCCTAAGGAAAACTATAACTTCATAGCTATTACAGAGGTGTGGTCTCTACCCAACATTTCTTTTCCAAATTACATTGGTTATATTATATTAGCACAGACAAATCCAGAGGTGGCAGTATGTTGGTTCCAGTTCAAAGTTCTACACAGTCGAGAAATGGCTTCTACATCGATACCTCATTATGAATCCCAAAAAAACAAAACTGTTACTATTTACTCCCACCCTTAGTGCCTCCCCACTTAATTTCACTATCACATCTAGCAATGGCACTATTATATCTCCTGACTGTACTACTAAACTTCTTGGGGTTCTAATTGACAACAACCTTTCCTTTGATTCCCATATTAACAGTACTATAAAAACAGTCAACAAAAAATTAGGATCCCTATACAGGATTAAATCCTTTTTGACTCCACTAGCCAGGACCACCATTGTCCGTACTCACTTAATCCCTACCCTTCTCTATGCCTCGCCTATATATACGAAACTATGTAAAAACAACATCAACAAGCTAGCAATCTCCTACAATAATATTGCCAAATTTGCAACTGGGTCTGCCCTCAGAGCCCATCATCGTGATAATCTGAAACAGCTAGGATGGCTAGAACTGCCAAATACAATACTATTCAACCAGTTAACAGTTACCCACAAGATTCTGTACTAACCTACTAACACACCAATACTTAATAACCTAATCACCCCCTATAACAACCTCAAGACCATACACTCATCAAATAAACTACTTGTACAAATAAGTAAAGCTAACAACTTGGCTGGTGACTCCTAGTTCGCCAATACAGTGGGCAAAACCTGGAACTCCCTCCCTAAAGACCTAACTACCATTACCTCTACAACATTATTTAAAAGCAAACTGAAGCCATACCATAAATCATAGTGGCTATGCCCTTAGTCTAACCCTGACTACCTACCTCTATTTTTCTCAAAGTATTTATCGCCATAACTGAATAAACTAGTTACTTTTCTGTTAACTACCAAGAGAGTGTATAAGCTACCTACTTTTTCTGTTAACTACAAAGAAAGTATTCTCTTATATTAAATTCTTATTAGCAAAATAATTGAATGGCTAACCATAGCTGAAATGTACCATGATTCTGTTTACAGAAATGCAACAAAATGTAATGAATGGGATGATTATCTGCAAATTTAGCTGTATTTGTAAATGTTACATATTATAAATGATAGTGTGTTTTTTCTTTGTTGGAGCTTTTCTCCCCGGGCCTCCACTGAAAATAAATATATATCCAGTTGGTCTAGCCCGGTCAACAAATGTAAAATAAAAAAATAAAATAAAAATAAAAATCATCTGTAATTATGTCAGATGGTAAAACTGAAATAGTAGTTGTAGACATTTTCTCAAACACAGATGCAATCTAATTTGTGGTATGATGTCATAGGTCTAGTAGGGTTAGAAATGCCCATAGAGAGTTTTTGGTATAATAGATATATGGATGAGAAAGCGAAAATGTACCCCAGGACTGCCTTCTGTACTATTAATGGACCGAGGCAGCTTATAAATGTATAAGGTTTCTTGATTACAGCATACTGGCCATCTTAGGAGGTTTTAATTATCCTTATATAAGCTAAGGTGGATTTAGTACATCGAATTGTTATGCAAGGCATTTTTGGACATATTAAGCTTCTGTCATTTAATACAAGTTGTGAATGTGAAAACAAGAGACAACATTTTAGACTTAGTAGCCTCTAATATTCCTGAGGTTACTACTGATTTAGAAATTGGACCCTTCTAGGCAAATCTGATCATAGCTCTATAACCTTTTCTCTAACTAGTCTAACATCTTTTTGTAATACTATCAAAACAATTGATCTCAAAACTTTAGATTTTGAAAATATTAAAAAGAAAATTCTTCGGGTGAATTGGAGGTCTCTTCTTTCAAATAATGATTATAATGATTATGGTTATGCTGAACTTCGACAAATTCTAAAGAACACTTGAAATATGTTGAAAATCTTGCAGTCAAAAATTCTCTAAATGGTGAAGTGGAAAATTAATAAAATTATAAAAGAAGTAAAAAAGGTGTTTCTGTAAAGGTTTCCTACCTATCATAATAAATCAAACTTAAAGTTTAAAGAAAGTAAAGAATCATTTTAAAAAGGAAATGGTACAGTATGGAATGAAGGTGTTTAAAAAGAGGCCTACTATAGTTATATTAACTCACTTAGAAGGATTAAAAACCCTACCTCATGAATAGAATTTAACAATTAAGTTATAACTGACAAACATAGGATTGTTGAAATGTTTACAGATTTTTCTAGTACTGAGGACAAAATAGAAAATATGGATATTTTGATAAGAAAGTTGCATTCTTGTTACATTTGCCCTGAAAGGACTTTGACCATGATGCATACTTCATTTAAGAAGATTAAAAGTAACACATCATTGGTCCCACACAACATACCAGCTATTATGATAAAAAGACGGGACTTTATTTTTTACTTCCCATATTGTTGAACATCTTTAATAAACTCTTGTGAATGGCATAGTTCCACACACATGGGCAAATTTAAACATTATAACAATTTGAAAGAAAGACAAAGTTTCTGATATAAACAATTGTAGACCAGTGAGTCGCACTTCTATCTGTAAATGCTTTGAGAGAGGTATCATAAGTCTGATACAAGATGAAAGTAAATGTCCAGAAATTGCTGACGTACATCAACATGGGTTTCTAAAGAGAAGGTCTGTATTAACTAACTTGATTAACTTTTATGAACAAGTTACAATCAGTACTGATGATGCTTTCTGCTGTGATGTTGTTTTTCTAGATTTAGGTAAGGCATTTTATTCTTTCTCACAACCCATTTGTTATTAAGCAGGTAATGAATTGGTTTACTCACAGAAATCAATATGTGGTATTAAAAGGGCAGATGTCAGGTCCAAGGAAAGTACATAGAGGTGTTCCTCAGGGTAATGTGCTTGGTCCTATTTTATTTAATCTTTTATTTTCTACTATTCCATTGAATATGTCATTTTTGGTAAAATAAATATACAAATGACTGAAAAATAATATTTGTAATAACAAAAACAAAGACTGTGAGGAAATTAGCTTAGATGTTGGTATAGCATTTAGTATTGGCAAATGTAAAATTATATATTTTGGTAAACCAGTAATTAAGCAGAATATAGCCTCTCAAGACTGGACTCTGGGAGAAGTCTCCTACCATAGTAATTTCAAATAATTTTATAGGTTCATATAGTAAGTACTAGGCTAGCTTCCCTGTCCAGCCATTTTAAGTCTAGTCGGTTTCCCTTTTGGTACTCAGAATAACCTATCCCATTTGGCTGTAAATTGGACCTACCCATCTCATGGTCAATAATTATATATTAGCTCTAATGAGAATACCTGGGATCATACCATAGACAATTTGAGGGACCCCTGTACGAGATAAAGAATATATGAGCTGCATCTGTCCAGTAGTAGAGCAGAGGGCAGTCCTGGGGTACATTTTCTGTTTCCTATCTATACATCTAAGTTGTGCTTGAAAATGGACAGGGATGAACTTTGTTTTATATGGACGAGGAGTCTGTTCCATATCAGCTGTATCCCTTGCGAAATATACCTGTCCCTCTAAACCATTCTGTTGATGTTGCAGAAGAGGTTTAGATTCCTAGACTGACTATTTCTAAAACATTTTGACTTGCTGATGTTCACTAAATCCATCATTAATGGGTTGGAGCATGAACTGTATGTCAGGCACAGGTCACCTCTTTTCTTTTTCTAATAACCTGTACATAGTTATTAATAAATCTTTGGCACAAATGGGTAAGCTCTTACAGATAACATTGAATAGAGATAATCATATTATTTTTAATTTATATAAAACATTTATCAGACCTTTTTTGGAATACAATAATTATTTTTGTATAAATTCAGAAAAAATGTAAATAGAATAAACTTCAAAAAAAGTTGACAAAGAAAAGCAAGATTATTTAATACTAAATACTCTGACAGACTTAAAACTTTAAAATTTTTCAATTTTTCAATACGCTGAAGGCAGTCTAGAGGTAGAATGATTCTGGATTACAAGGCTTTTAGATATGAAAAACTTATGTTAGACCTGGAATTACAGGAAAGTCTTAGGACTTCTAAATATAGTGTTCTAAAGTTTAAAGTTGGTATTAATAGAACTAAATTAAAACAAAACGTTATAATCGTTGCCTGTTTTGTGGAATCACTTACATCTTTCTGTATGTTCCTCACCTAACAATGATCTTTTTAAAAGAAATTTAGACTTGTGGGTTGGAACTGAAACTTACAATCCTTTTTTTCAGTCTTTGTTCCTCAAAGGCCTTAGGGCCAGAACACAGATATAGAGTTTATGAATTAATGAATTTATGAACTCCTGAAAGAAATATTCCCTCACTTTCTTGGGTTACTCTGCTCAGTGCTCCTAGGCAACAGGATTTTTACATTGAAAAATAACAGAAAATAATTCAAATTAGAGTGTTATCATTATTGTGAGGACCTGTCTTAGCCATGTTGGTGAGCTGTCTCCTGGTAGGGTATTACAGAAGGGATACAGCACCACCAGTGTCTCACATCTCACCCCTGATCATGTTCCTCATAATTACTTATGCCCCATGACATGTTGCTCCTTTGGCCAACACCCCATGAATGTTGTGAATTTGCTTTAGCGAAGTCAGCTATTCCAAATCCAAACTCTGCACATACACCAAATTAGCATACTACTGTACACTGCACATACACACCATATTAACTTACACCTGTACACTGAACATACACACCATAACATACTCCTGTACACTGCACAGTTACTGCACATGCACACTATATTAACATATACCTGTACACTGCACACACACACACACACACACACACACACACACACACACACACACACCATAATAACATACTCCTGTACACTGCACAGTTACTGCACATACACACTATATTAACATACACCTGTACACTGCACATACACACCATAATAACATACTCCTGTACGCAACACAGTTACTGCACATGCACACCATATTAACATAATCCTGTACACTGCACATACACACCATAATAGCATACTCCTGTACACGGCACATACACACCATATTAACATACTCTTGTATAATGCACATGCACACCATAACGACATACACCTGTACACTGCACACACACTCCATATTAATGTACTCTTAAACACTACACATAAACACTGTAATAACATACTCCTGTACACTGCACATACAGACTATATTAACATAAACCTGTACACTGTACATACACACCATAATAACATACTCCTGTGCACTGTACATTTACTGCACATACACACCATATTAACATTCTCCTGTACACTACACATACACATTATAGGTTCATAGGTTCATAGGTTCATACTAGGCTATCTGCCCTAGGGCATTTATAAGCCTAGCCCAGAGATTTGTGGCTTTCACCACCCCTTTAGTTTGAAGGATACTATGCCCATTATTTTGCTGTGCCTCTGTCAAGCAGTGACACTGAGGTTATCCCTGGGGTATACCTGTGATCTTCCATCCATTGGTCAAGATTTCTCTTGAACAAAGCCAGCGAGGTGCTCTGCCTCACATGTACCGGGATTTTGTTCCACAGCATAGGGAGTCTCTGGGTGATGAATCTGTCCCTCCAGCACGTCCTATTAATAGCCGTGTTGAGGTTTAAGTCTCTTGCCCTTGTAGTTCTGATGGATTTAGATCTTTTGAGGTGAAGCATGTTCATTAATTCTGGGTTGGACATGGAGGTCACCTCTGAGCAGACGGTGAGAGACTGAATAGAGCTGGAGTTCCTTCAGTCGGGCAGCATAAGACATATTTTTGAGACCCTTTATCCTTTTGGTGAGGAACTTTTGGGGCCTTTCCAATTGCTGCAGGTGTTGGGTCAGATACATTCCGAATGGGGCATTGTACTCAATCATTGGTCTGATGAGTGATGAGTACAGAGCGATGACCTCCCTTGATCTAGATGTGAATCCCTTCATGATCAGGTGGGCAATGTAGAAGGTCTTCCTAACTACTTTGGCAACGTGAGTGTCAAACGAAAGGTTACTGTCAACCTGGGTCCCCAGATCCCTGATAACCTCTTCAGTGCTTAGTGGATTGCCACCTATATGGTAACTAGGGGTAACCTTGTTTTTCCCAAAGGGTATGACTATGCATTTTTTGGCGTTTAACTTTAGGCCATGGCTCTGGCACCAGTTATCCATTTCTATGTTAACATACACCTATACACTGCACATACACACCATATTAACATGCTCCTTTACACTGCACATACAGACTGTATTAGCATACACCTGTACACTGCACAAACACACAATAAATAACATACTCCCATACATTGTACATGCACGCTGTAATAACATACTCCTGTACACTGTGCATGCACATCATATTAACATACTCATATACACTGCACATACACACCATATTAACATATTCCTCTACACTGCACATAAACAATATATTAACATGCTCTTATAAACTGCACATAGACACCATACTAACATTCTCCTATACACTGCAAATACATACCATAATAACACACTTTTGTACACTGCATATACACACTATATTAACACACTCCCTTACACTGCACAAACACATTGTATTAGCATACACCTGTACACTGTACATACACACCATAATAACATACTCCTGTACATTGTGCAGTTACTGCACATTCACACTGTAGTAACATACAGCTGTACACTGTACATACACACCATATTAACATACTCCTTTATAGTGCATATGTACACTATATTAACATATACCTGTACACTGCACAGCTACTGTACATACACACCATATTAACATACTCTTTTACGCTGCACATAAACACTGCATTAGCAAACACCTGTACAATGCACATACACACTATATTAACATACACCTGTACACTGCACACAGACACAGTATTAACATACTCCTGTACACTGCACATACACAGTGTAATAACATACTCTTGTACACTGCACAGATACTGCACATGCACACAATAGTAGCATACACCTATACATTGCACATACATACCATATGAACATACTCCTTTACACTGCACATGTACGCTATATTAACATACTCTTCTAAACTGCGCATACATAACATATTAATCTTCTCCTATAGAATGCTCAAAGGCTCCATATTAATGTACTCCTATACACTGCACATACACACAGTGCTAACATACTCCTGTATGCTGCACATACAGACCACAGTCCTGTAGACTGCATGTATATACCATATTAACATACTGTTGTAAACTTCATATACCCACCATATTAACATACTACTGTACATTCTACACACACCATATAAATATACTCCTGTAAACTGCACATATACATCAAATTATCTTACTCCTGTACACTGCAATTACACCATGTTAACATACTCATGCATATTGTACATATACCATATTAATATACTCCGGTACACTGTGCTTACACCATGTTAACATACTCTTCTATACTGCACATACACACCATATTAATATACACCTTTACACTGCACATGTACACTATATTAACATACACATGCACACTGCACAGTTACTGCACATACACAGTATAGTAACATACACCTGTACACTGCACATACACACCATATTAACATACTCCTTTACACTGCACATGTACACTATATTAATGTACTCTTCTAAACTGCACATGCATACCATATTGATAGTCTCCTATAGATTGCACAGAGGCTCAATATTAATGTACTCCTATACACTGCACATACACACAGTGCTAACATACTCCTGTACACTGCACATACAGACCATATTAACATAATCCTGTACATTGCACATGCACTATGTTAACATACTCCTGTATACTGCACATACACCATGTATTAACATACTGTTGTAAACTGTATATACTCACCATATTAATGTACTTCTATACATTGCGCAAAAACCATATTAATATTCTCCCGTACACTGCACATACATACCATATTAACATACTCTTATACACTGCACATACACATCAAATTATCTTACTCCTGTACACGGCACATACACCAGGTTAACATACTCCTGTATACTGCACATATACCACATTAATATACTTCTGTACACTATGAATATACTACGTTAACATACTCTATATGGCACATACACACCATATTAACATACTGCTGTACACTGCACATACATACTGTATTAATATACTCCTATACACTGCACATACACACCAAAATAACCTACTCCTCTACACTGCACATACACACCATATTAACATACTCCTGTATATTACCCATAAATATCATATTAACATTCTACTGTACACTGCACACACTCTGTGTTAACGTATTCCTGTATACAGCGTGTCTATATTAAATTCTCGAAAGCCAACAATGTTGAATCTGACATTGTCGACACAAGAATAGCGAAACTGCAGAACACTGAGCAAGTAAACAGAAATCTCCATAAGGGGAGATTTCCATTTACTTCAATGTAGTTTGGTCTCGAAGCTGGTATATTTAAGTAGTGGGGGGTGGGGGCTCCCAGGGGGGTGGCCCCATTCCTACACAGTTTAGTTTTTTTTTTTTTTTTTTGCGAACATTCAATGTTTTAACAGTTTGATCACTAAAGGTCAACCTTTAGTGATTCGAACTATTAAATATTCGATGTTCTAATATAGACCCTATACAGCACATACACACCAAATTAACCTAGTCCAGTAAACTGCACCTACTCTGTGTTAACATACATACATACACCATATTGATATACGCCTGAACACTGCATATTCACCATACTAACATTCTCCTGTACAATGCACATAAACTCCATGTTAACATACTCCTGTACACTGCACATAACCTGTATTAACATACTCATGTGCACTGCATATACACACCATAATTACATACTGATGTATACTGCCCACAGACTGGCCACATTCATACAACCCACCAGACATACACAGTACATCCACACAAGCACTCATTCAAACCAAGCACACAATATTTTGAAGGAAGGCTTTGCCCCCCTCCCTCCACACACACACACACATTTTGCATCTGAGGCCTTGCTTCCACATCACTCTAAACAAATATTCTAACTCATCAGTCACCCTAATACTCAAAAAGTAGCAAGAAGACATGTCTGTCCATGCTGTGGTCACACCTCCACACAAGCTCATTTTGTTCACAATACACATTCACTACAAGTTGACACTAGACTTGCATGCACCACACCTTTGTGCAGTACCTCTCCTTACATGTGGCTCTTACTGCTTTCAGAAAAAACTTCAACAAACATCACACCACCAGGGAAGGCCTCACTATTCATTTCTCTTAGTCCAAACACGTCTGTATACACCACAACTTTGTAAACTTCATCACAGATGCCACATTATAAGCCGCATCGACTACTTACTGTCACATACAATAGACTAAAGTAACACTGACATACTCCACCGGTCACACAGTCACCTTTCACTTTTCTTGTCCAGGAAACCTTTTTTGAATCCCCTGCACCTTGGAATTTTGACTAACACTGTACTGCAAGCCCTATATCTCCAAACAGTATTCTGCTATATCCCCTGTGCCTTAGCCTACACTCCATTGCATACCCTAAGTCATCAATGGTTATCTCATTAAATGCCATGAATCCTTATACAATACCTCATAAAAATGAATCCTTGTCCAATACCTCATTTTGCACAGAGAATCCACATCTAGTTACACACCACAACCACTCATAAAGCACCCAGTTACACATCCTAGCTCTGCATAGAGCACTCTAACACAAACCCTGTACCCCATTATATAACCTGAATCCTCATATAATACTCCATTGCACACCAAGTACAGTCTACCAGCACCCAATTACACCCCCCAGATTCTCATACAGCACCCAGTTACACAGGCTAAATCCTCATACTGCACTTGCCTACACAGTACGGGGTGTAGGGTAAGTGCACAGGGGGAGATGGCAGGATGCTTTTGACTAAAGCAATATCATGCACACTAAGTCTTATACAACATGTATCCATGAACATGCATTGTGCCCATTACATACTCTGTACCCTCAGCCACTACCCAATAACACACCCTGAATCCATAGCCAGCATCCTTTATACACCATGAATCCTTGAGTATTACCCTGCTATACACCCTGAATCCTTGAGTAGTACCCTGCTATACACCCTGAATCCTACCCTGCTATACACCCTGAACCTTTGAATAAAACAACACTGCACACCAAAGACATTTCAGCTACTCCCACTAAGCTTGCAACTAAAATTATGTCAATATGATTAGTTTTCATTTATATAAATGTATGATTGCCTATGTCATATGTGATAATTTAATAAAGATGTTTCTTGTTTAAAAAAAGGATAAAAAAAAATAAAACAATTCACTAAGTATCTTGTACACAAGCAGCAATGCCCAATAAGATGTGTGTTACTGTGTAAATAACACATACCCACGGGTGTTCTGAGGCCCAGTGCTTCGGGTGGAGGGTCTCTATACCCCTGGAAGGATGTTATTTACTTAGTAACACACACCCTTTAGGTAGTATTATTGTGCTTACAGAAAGAGCAGTATGTAAAATTGTTTTGTTTCACTTCTTTATTTTTATATTACTATAATATTGTTTTGTATATCTTTTATGTAAAATAGTTCCTCCACCTAATGTGCTGTAGTATATGTAATTGCTATTGGAGGAAGTCTTTTGCCTCCAAAATATAAGTGTGGTAAGCATTTAATATCTACACACATTCTGTCTCAAACATGTGTGCATGTGCACGCACACACTCACGCACGCACGCACACACACACACACACACACACACACACACACACGCACACACACACACACACACACACACACACACACACACACACACACACACACACACGCACACACACACACACACACACACACACACACTCACACGCACACACACACACACACACACACACACACACACACACACACACACACACACACACACACACACACACACACACACACGCACACACACACGCATTCAGCAGAGTACTCTTAAAAACACACAAACCCATTTAATAATGGCATCAATGAAAAGGTTCTTGCCCCCATAACTCTCAGCAGTATAGATTTTCAAAGAATGTGCAGATTTTCCTCACTTTTTTCCTGGTCTTTTAGTTGTAAAATTTGTGGTTTGCTGGCAAATCATTGGGGGTTGAAGTAATTAAATAATGACATACATATGAGTGTCAGACTTTTTTTTCCTTCAGAAAAATACACTCTAAAGCAAAGCATTTTCTTCTAGCAATTTTCTAATTTTGTAACAGCAATGTTTTAAATCTCTTCCTATTTTTGAGACTTTCTTTTCCAATTATTTTAGGTTTTATCCAGATTTCTTGTGCTAGAAGGTTGAGAGGTTTACCTTAATGCTGCCACTGCTCAATCCATCTCTTTCTCTCTCTCTCTCTCTCTCTCTCTCACACACACACACACACACACACACACACACACACACACACACACACACACACACACACACACACACACATCTGCACACATACATACACAGACACACCTTCTCCATTTATGCATGCAAGCACACATATGCAGACATAAACATTAACACACATACACATGCAAACTTCAATTTTCATGCACACAGGAATGCACTCACACACGCAGACATAAACATAAACACACACATATACAAATACACACGTTTTCTTTAACTTTTGTTTTAATTTTACACACGCTAAACAGCAAAAGCACTGTTTAGTGAGTATAAAATAATTGCTCAGTCAATCTCACTGTCACTTTCATGCACACTTACATTCACACACCGACATAAACACACACACACACACTCACTCACACACACACACACACACACACACACACACACACACACACACACACACACACACACACACACACACACACACACACGCACACACACACACACACACACACACACACACACACACACACACACACACACACACACACACACACGCACACACACTTTTCCATTTTTTTCTTTTAATTTTCTATTTGTTTTAATATTACACTTGCTAAACAGCAAAAGCACTGCTTAGTAAGTGTAAAATAATAGCGGCCATTCGCTTTCTTATAGACCAAGCTTCAAGGCAGCATAATATTCTGCTGTGAAGCGTCAGACTCATTTTCAGTGGGCATTACCTGTACATTGACACCTTGCTGGAGAATGCTCTTTCTCCATCAGGGCTGAATGCACAGTTTGTCCATTCACTAAGAATGATTAACTCACTGTTAAACACCCAGCATCCCACTGAACAGACCCTCAGTTACATACCACAACCAGGTAGAGCTATTCACTATCACAACCTGTTTTTGTCTTCTAGCTTTTTCACATAGCCATTTAAAATGGTGATCATGTGTTTGTGGGAACACAGATGCCTCAGAAATGAATAAGACAGTTTGCCACTTCAGCTTACCTGACCTCAGTAAAAAGGTCCCCCGAAAGCTCAGCACTGCACCTTCTGAAAGTTCCCAGGATACAGCTGGGAAGAAGACATGCATTGGATGCTCACATCTCCTGCTTCATAGCACAATAAAATGAATTGGAGAACTCAAATGGTGTCCGCAAATAAATAAAGAAGTACTAAGCCGTAGGATGGCTTTCAGTTTCTTTCTGATCTACATGTGTGCATGCATCTAACAGAAAGCTTCAGAACTGTCAGGAGAGAACCTTGATCCCTATAACTCTGTAACTGTTTCAGACAAATAAACACAAATGTCACTAGTAAAAAACAGAACAATTTTCTGAGTCCAAGGATGCCTTCAGACCTTTCTCATTAGATGATGAAGATACACTTTGGGATGTATCCAGACTAAAATTCTGGGAGCAAATCATCACTCCAACTAGTATTTGTGAATTTCCATTTCCAGAATAAAGCTGCAAATAAATAATTCTCATTTATAGAGCTTTTGACAACGTTATATATTTTCCCTTCTTATTACAATCTGATTAGAAACTTATTTGAATGATTCTTCTGGTGAACGTCTTATAAAAGCAAGCTACAGGAGTGTTAACCAGAAGGAGTCAGAATGTTGTCATTCCTTAGTGGTGAAACATTCACTCCATAAAACCACAAATAAGTACATTTCATACTCATAGCAATTTAGCTTTCATATGTTAAACACCAGATGCTGAAAGTGTCTATACACAAATGCTATACTTTGGGAACTTGTGCAGACACGCATCGCTAGACAGATAGATAGATAAACGGTGGCTGACTGTATAAAATTTAAAATTATATTTTAGCTGTATATGTTTTCCAAATATCAGCAGTTCAGTATTTTTGTTCTTTTTGTTTTCCAAATAAAGTTTTTTCTCCTTTTTCTGTTCTGCCAGTTTAATCACTGATTACTGTACTTAGCAGTTATTCAATGATTCCCCGCGGTCGAGTGTCATTCGAAAGACATGCGTGAATGGGCGTGCCTTCGCTGAAGGTTGGGTGCCGGGCTGGCAACTCGGCACCATAAAAAATCTACTGCCAGTCATTAGCGGACCGGAGTTCCGCTGTGGTGACCCCTAACCAGGAAAAGCCGAAAAGACAAAGAACAACAACAGTGTAGCATTGTAACATTAACCCAAAAATAGTACGTTTTTATTTTATTGGACAGAAAATTTTTGACTAAGCCAGAAAAAAATAGCAACACTTGCTTTTAAGTTTTGGAAACGATAACACATAAATTGAATGCCACTGTCTCCCCTGCCTTACTAGACACACATAACCATCTTAAAGCACTAAGCACATTACAACATGGAAATATGCACAAGCCAAATTAATCTCAAAGTCTCAGTAAATGGATAAGTTGGCCATGTATGTTAGATCATCTCTTTGATCTACAAGTGTGAATCGGCTGACGAAGAATATTCTTTTGTACATTCTCTGTCATCTCACTTGCTCTCTGGTTGATTAGTACAGGGTATTGCTGAAGTCAGTAATGCAGCCTGATGTACGTATCTTATTCTAGCTTTAGATCCTTCCTTCCTTCCCCTTGTCCTGTCTTCTTGACTCTTTCTCCCTCTGACTTGCTTTATGTGAAAGTAAAGTTTAATTATGCTCATTTAAAAAAGAACAACTTACCAGCCTTGGTCAGAGAAGCAAATAGGATTGTTCTCCACAGTAGAATTACGCATGATCTTGAAAATTGCATGTTGTATCGGTGGAATGCTTTCCGTGATGTTAGTTAATGTTTCCACTTAGTCATCTGCATTTAGGGAAAGGCCTCGTTGTGTGCAGTATCTCTAGAATGGTAGTCTAAAAAGGCATTGGCAATAATTACTGCCAGGCCTTCTTGTGGTTACCAACTTTTATAGCACTACAGTCTAAGCACTAGACATAATACCGCTACTGTATAGTTATTTTGTTTACCAGATGAAGAGGATGTTTCTTCTGCTTTATTTTGGAAGAGAAAGGAAGAGAAGCATTTAGCAATGAAGAAACAAAAGAAGCTCAGCATACTGCTTTAGACTTAAAGATTATCTAAGGAAACTAAAAACTTCAAACACAAATTCCTTGAATCTGGATAAAGTGACCAATGATAAAAGTATAATGTTCCCAAGAGCCATCAACTGGAATACACGGCAAACAACATTTTAATAAAACATATAACGTGATGCTGCCAGAGTTCTCTGCTTCCTCAGACATGCTACAGTAACTGCTGCTCTTGTTTAAATAATGATGTTGTCAAATCCAATCAGTTTGCAGTATCTGAAATAAAATTCAAAGACATACACTATATAAACAATCAATAAAAATAGTGGACTAAAATGTAAAAAACTGTAAAAGCTTGCTCTATAAAGTTCGATAGTGTTAAAACTGTAGAATATATGTATAGATGTTAAAAGATGTGACTGAATATAATAATCAATAATTAGATTTCAGGCTGACAGACCACCTGCACTAAATAGTAAGGTTTCACTGAAACCTTTTCTCAGGAACAGGGCTTTGAAGCTTTGATTATAATGTTCAGTCACATCTTTTAACATCTATACATATATTCTACAGTTTTAACACTAACTTTATAGAGCATGCTTTTACAGTTTTTTACATACATTTTTAGTCCACTATTTTTATGATTTGATTGTTTATATAGTGTATGTCTTTTTAATTTTTATTTCAAGATACTGCAAACTGATTGGATTTGACACAGATATATCATTATTTAAACAGGAGCAGCAGTTACTGTAGTATCTCTGAGGAAGCATAGAGGACTCTGTGAAAGCGCTCATGTTTTATATATTTTTACTATTTGTTATTAAAGTGTTGTTTTGCCGTGTGTATTCCAATGAGTTGGTGGCTTTTTTGAAACTAAAAACTTCCTTCACTTTTATGAGAAATGCAACAGGATTACCTTTTATCTAAGAAAGATGGGCAGACAAGGCCAAAACTTAATTTCCCACTCAGTGGATGGCATCTTAAGACAAAAGTATTTATCTCTCTTTCATGTTGCTATATTATTGTATACAAGTGCTCAGTGTGGAAGTAGAACCTACAAACTTCTAATTTCAAGGACCTGCGTAAATCAGGTAAGCTACTGACAATGACAGTATATGCAGTGAGACAAATACCACAATCTCCCAGCAAAGCACTGAAAGGTATGAACCTCACACCATGTTTTTGGATACAGGCACTTAGCAGTGGGTGTGAACACTTAGTCCAAATATCCAACGAAAGCAAAAAATAATGTACCATCTGTATGAGTTATATCTGTATAGTTGTCCTCTATATGGTTGCACATTTTAATGCCATGATTAAAAAAACAGCATTATAAAGTTTGTACCTACAGAAACCAAGCACCATAAATATCAAACACCCTAAAGATCGAGAAATGTATTTCCCCTTCAGATCAAAACCCCTCCATAAAACTAGCCTCAAATTTGTCTGAATGATGGTAACGTTATGGTATTTATCTTAAGGTAAGGTGTAAGGTTAGGGTTGGGGAAGGAACAGGGTTAAGGATTTGGGTTAATACCCATTACTAAGGTGAGCAGGGCGGCTCAGGGATTAGTATGCATTTGCAATACCTAACAAAACATATTCCATATATATGATAATATGACATATGTAAATATACACAGACACACACACACATATATATATATATATATGTATATATATATATATATATATATATATATATATATATATATATATATATATACACACACATACATACACATGCATACACACATATGGCTTCCATTAATTCTGTCATGTATTCCTTTGTGCAAGAGAATGAATTTTATTTAATGACATCCATTTGGTTGAATGTTTTTTTTTTCATAACAGGTAAGTAGATTTTATATTACGTGTGTGTGTGTTTGTGTGTGTGTGTGTGTGTGTGTGTGTGTGTGTGTGTGTGTGTGTGTGTGTGTGTGTGTGTGTGTTGCTAGGGGCTAGGGATAGAGTAGGGGTTTGGCAAGTTGTAGAATAAGGGATAGGTAAGAGATATTGTTAAGGAAAGTCAATTATAATGCATTTCTTTGTGAAGTTTTAATCCATGGCTTTAGCACCTGTCATTTGTTTGCATTAGACCCTCTTGTAGGACAGTGGCGTCGTGGAGGGACTCTGATAAATACGAAAAAAACAAACACAGAAGCGCCCAATGATTTATTAAAACAGACTTAAAGCAAAGCTTTTGGACTACTGCCTTCTTCAATGCTAATAACAGTTCATTAAAATACATCCAATTTATATTAAAATAACATAGATTACATGACACAGGCCACCAATAAGAATAAAAGTTATAAATCAAGACTAGCAATTAACAAAAAAATTTATGCAGACATTTGTTTCCTACATACGTACACTTGTACTTCATTTCTGCACCCAATAGCAAAGAAAATTTATGAATTTAGTTGTTATGGCACCTGTAATGCACATCAAGGTGTTTATTTAACCACATGCATGCAGTGTTAATGGTATTATGTTGGTAAATATAGTCACAAGTTCAAAGAACATATTATAGAACATAAGTATGATATAAGAAGGGGTATTCTAATGAATGCATTAGCAAAGCATGTTGTGAAAATGGCTGTACTCATCAGTTTAAATTTAGGGTAATTAATGTAGTCTATAAGAATATTAGAGGGGGTGATATGAATAACATTTTGGAAAACATTGAATATTCATGGATTTTGAGATTAAAAGCTGATACAACCCCAGGATTAAATAATTCAGTCCGTTTGAAACCTGTTCTGTATAGGAAACAGATGTCTTTGCATTCATTTTTTTGTTAATTGCTAGTTTTGGTTATTATAACTTTTATTCTTACTGGTTGGCTGTGTCATGTGATCTATGTTATTTTAATATAAATTGGATGTATTTTACAGAACTTTTAACTAAAAAAATTCTGGTTTTCATTATTTTTTAAAAACTTCAACAAACATCACACCACCAGGGAAGGCCTCTACTATTCATTTCTCTTAGTCCAAACACGTCTGTATACACCACAACTTTGTAAACTTCATCACAGATGCCACATTATAAGTCAGATCGACTACTTACTGTCACATACAATAGACTAAAGTAACACTGACATACTCTACCGGTCACACAGTCACCTTTCACTTTTCTTGTCCAGGAACCCTTTTTTGAATCCCCTGCACCTTGGAATTTTGACTAACACTGTACTGCAAGCCCTATATCTCCAAACAGTATTCTGCTATATCCCCTGTGCCTTAGCCTACACTTCATTGCATACCCTAAGTCACCAACGGTTATCTCATTAAATGCCATGAATCCTTATACAATACCTCATAAAAATGAATCCTTGTCCAATACCTCATTTTGCTGGAGAATCCACATCTAGTTACACACCACAACCACTCATAAAGCACCCAGTTACACATCCTAGCTCTGCATAGAGCACTCTAACACAAACCCTGTACCCCATTATATAACCTGAATCCTCATATAATACTCCATTGCACACCAAGTACAGTCTACCAGCACCCAATTACACCCCAGATTCTCATACAGCACCCAGTTACACAGGCTAAATCCTCATACTGCACTTGCCTACACAGTAATGGGGTAAAGTAAGTGCACAGGGGAGATGGCCAGGATGCTTTTGACTAAAACAATATCATGCACTAAGTCTTATACAACATGTATCCATGAACATGCATTGTGCCCATTACATACTCTGTACCCTCAGCCACTACCCAATAACACACCCTGAATCCATAGCCAGCATCCTTTATACACCATGAATCCTTGAGTAGTACCCTGCTATACACCCTGAATCCTTGTGTAGTACCCTGCTGCTCCACCTGGATCCTACCCTGCTATACACCCTGAACCTTTGAATAAAACAACACTGCACACCAAAGACATTTCAGCTACTCCCACTAAGCTTGCAACTAAAATTATGTCAATATGGTTAGTTTTCATTTATATAAATGTATGATTGCCTATGTCATATGTGATAATTTAATAAAGATGTTTCTTGTTTAAAAAAAGGATAAAAAAATAAAACAATTCACTAAGTATCTTGTACACAAGCAACAATGCCCAACAAGATGTGTGTTACTGTGTAAATAACACATACCCACGGGTGTTCTGAGGCCCAGTGCTGCAGGTGAAGGGTCTCCGTACCCCTGGAAGGATGTTATTTACTTAGTAACACACACCCTTTAGGTAGTATTATTGTGCTTACA
>NC_056744.1:1760872203-1760984703 GCF_019279795.1 Protopterus annectens
CTCTTTCTCCCTCTGACTTGCTTTATGTGAAAGTAAAGTTTAATTATGCTCATTTAAAAAAGAACAACTTACCAGCCTTGGTCAGAGAAGCAAATAGGATTGTTCTCCACAGTAGAATTACGTATGAGCTTGAAAATTGCATGTTGTATCGGTGGAATGCTTTCTGTGATGTTAGTTAATGTTTCCACTTAGTCATCTGCATTTAGGGAAAGGCCTTGTTGTGTGCAGTATCTCTAGAATGGCAGTCTAAAAAGGCATTGGCAATAATTACTGCCAGTCCTTCTTGTGGTTAGCAACTTTTATAGCACTACAGTCTAAGCACTAGACATAATACCGTTACTGTATAGTTATTTTGTTTACCAGATGAAGAGGATGTTTCTTCTGCTTTATTTTGGAAGAGAAAGGAAGAGAAGCATTTAGCAATGAAGAAACAAAAGTAGCTCAGCATACTGCTTTAGACTTAAAGATTATCTAAGGAAACTAAAAACTTCAAACACAAATTCCCTGAATCTGGATAAAGTGACCAACGATAAAAGTATAATGTTCCAAAAGAGCCACCAACTCGTTGGAATACACACGGCAAAACAACATTTTAATAAAAAAATAGTAAAAATATATAAAACGTGAGCGCTTTCACAGAGTCTTCTCTGCTTCCTCAGACATGCTACAGTAACTGCTGCTCTTGTTTAAATAATGATGCAGCTGTGTCAAATCCAATCAGTTTGCAGTATCTTGAAATAAAAATTAAAAAGACATAGGGCCAGATTCAGGAAGGCTTACACGGAGTTCAAGAGTAGTGTAAGCCTCCGTGTAAGCCTCCTGATTCAGGAACAGCCCAAATCTCCGTGTAAGAGACAGCTAACACGTCTCTTACATCGACTGGCGTGGAAATGCTCAATACCTCATTTGCAGCCCAAGATATGCAAATGAGGTATTTGAGCGATCCAAGCAAAACCAGTCCGTGTAACGGACGTGTTGCAGAAATGTACTCAGCTGACAACTGAGTACATTTCTGCAAAATTAAAAACGGAGCTATGTCAGCTCCAAATAAAGGGTGCATATGTTTCATTAAGCATGCCAAATGGCCAAATATGTGGCCATTGGCATGAAAAAGTGTTGCAAAAATAAGTTATATAACTTTTTTTTTTCCATGGGATTTCTGGGTTTAACTGCAGCGCACACCCGCGCAAACGGGGTGCGCTACCTAAAACTAAAAACCAAAGCTTATAAGCCCACAATGGTGGGATTTATGTAGTACATTGAATGTCAATGGAGGGACTTGCAGACCAAAAACAATATGGCCTCCGTGTAGTGGTTGTCAAGGGGGGGAAGCTCCGTGTAAGACATGTAACTAATCATTACTAGGCAATCCTATGTAAATGAGGGTTACAATACTGAATCACACTGCCACATAGGTAATGAGCACTTTCTGAGTAGTGTAAGACTTAGAGAAGGGGGAGGAACAGAGTAAGAGGTAGGTGACATCACGGGGAAGGATAGAAAGAAATGTAACAGATTGGAGGGCAATGTAAGGTAACAGATGACAGACAGACATCAGGGAGGAAGGTGTGTCTCAACAGAACACTAGGAAAGTCAAGAAATTGAGGGTATACGCTATCCCTACACTCAAAGTTTCTTGATATACGTGCACGTCTTGCAGCGAAGTAAGGCAGGTTCAACATGTGGAGCGTGTTGCAAACTGTTTACAACAGTTTGCGAGCGTGCGTAAGGCACTGTGCGCGCGTTTTAGCATGAATCAGCCTAGCTAACACTGTGTAAGGATGTGTGCGCACGTGTAACACCGTGTAGGGACGTGTGCGCGCGCTTAAGTGACTGTGAGTGTGTTTAAGCTGGTGTGCACATTGCTCCCCCTCAGGAAACAGAGAGGAAACAGGAAACAACTAACCTACATGGAAACTGCCAGAAGCTACTACTAGAGTTAATTGGTGGAAACAATTAGAAGCAGGCAATTACACAGGCAGACTAGAAGCCCAACCCAGTACTTAAAACACAACAAAGAGCAGTGCGGGCTGTTTCTCACAAGAGATACTGCCAGAAACTAAGCTATCAGAATTGAAAACTGAAAAAAGCTGAACTCAGAGCAGAAATGCTAGGGGCTGCCATGGCTATTATAATCAGGCATAGGCGAATTGCTGAGGGTGGTGACAATGCAGACGCTGACAGACAACCCAGAGTGAGGAGAAGGAGAAGAGTATACAGGCCCAGGGTCACCTACCATGGGTTACATGAGCTGGAGATAGTAGAGCGCTACAGAGTGGACAGAGACCTTCTGCAGCAGATTGTTGAGCTGTGCAGGCCACATCTCACACACAGAACCAACAGAGGGGAACCCATCCCAGTAGAAACCAAGGTATGTGTTGGCCTAAGAATACTAGCAACAGGTACCTTCCAGAGACCAACTGGTGATATGATGGGGATATCACAGGCATCAGCCTCCAGAGTACTGCACCAGTTCCTGGATGCCATGTCACCACATGTCAGTGATCATATATATGTCCCTAATGACCGTGAGGTTGTGGCCAGCAATATCCGTCTCTTCCAGCAAATAGCGGGATACCCTGAGGTGCTGGGTGTAATAGACTGCACGCACATACGCATCAAAGCACCAGCGGGGTAGAGCCTACATTAACCGCAAGGGATACCCTCCATCAACTGCCAGGTGGTGTGATGCCCAGGGCATAATAATGAATGTGTGTGCTGGCTGCCCTGGGAGCTACCACGATTCCCACATCTGGCATCTGACGCAGCTGTACCAATCATTTGCCAATGGGGACTTCCCACACGGACACCTAGTGGGGGATGCAGGTTATGCACTTGAGCCGTGGCTGATGACACCCATCAGAAATGCACACACACCTGAACAGGAGCGCCATAATGAGGCACACGCACAAACACGTAATATCATAGAGCGTGTGTTTGGGCTGCTCAAGTCACGGTTCTGGTGTCTGGACACGTCTGGTGGAGCTTTGCAGTACACACCAACTACATGTACCCAAATGATCATGATATGTGCTATGCTACATAATATGATCCTCGCGGAAACAGCTGCAGCAGGACCAGCACAGGGCTGGGCCAAACATCCCCCCACCATTGCCAAGGCCACCACAGGCAGGGGGTGACTCGGAGGAGGAACAACCTGACCTTGTCCCAGTAGGCAGAAGGAGGTGTGCCCAGTATGCCCTGGCCTTGGCAAAGAGGCAACGCATAGCACATATGCTTGGTCAGTAGGAACACTGGGACTGATACCCGCTCTGACTCACTCATACAGTAACAGGGATGCCTAACATGACACAACCTGCTTCCAAACGTGCAGGGAGTGTAGTATGTGTATCCGACAGAGGTGGCCCTGCAGCACCACCTGAGGCATGAATGCCATGTGTTAAGTAATGTAATATCATGTACAATATGCACACCTGAGGACCCCAACTAACATCCATATCCGCATATGACCCTGGAAACAGCTGCACGACATACAGTGATGTACATGTGCAAAAACATGGAACAAGATGCAAAATGAGGGTGACTAGCAATAAATAGCATGGATAACCACACACCCATGTTTGTACCACAACAAGAAGCAACATGGAATAGCCATGGTCAAAAACCAATGGCTAAAACTGACTACTACTATATAGCTTGCTGCAGACCACTGTCCTAATAGCAGGAACTGCCCCAGGCCTATGTCCATAGGTTCATAGGTTCATACTAGGCTATCTGCCCTAGGGCATTAATAAGCCTAACCCAGAGTTTTGTGGCTTCTGCCACCCCTGCAAGTTGATGGATAATATGCCCATTATTTTGCTGTGCCTCTGTCAAGCAGTGATACTGAGGTTATCCTTGGGGTATACCTGCAATCTCCCATCCATTGGTCAAGATCTCACTTGAACAAAGCCAGTGAGGTGCTCAGCCTCACATGTACCAGGATGTTGTTCCACAGCATATGGACTCTCTGGGTGATGAATCAGTCCCTCCAGCACATCCTATTAATATCTGTGTTGAGGTTTAGGTCTCCTGCCCTTGTAGTTCTGATGGATGTAGAGATCTTGAGATGAAGTATGTTCATTAATTCTGGGTTGGACATAGCCTTGTATGTCAGGCACAGGTCACCTCTGAGCAGACAGTAAGCGACTGAATACAGCTGGAATTCCTTCAGTCGGGCAGCATAAGAAATATGTTTGAGACCCTTTCACCTCCTGTCGAGGAATTTGTGGACCCATCCAATCTGAATGGGGCATTGTATGCAATCATTGGTCTGATGAGTGATGAGTACAGGGGAACAATGACCTCCCTTGATCTAGATGTGAATCACTGCATGATGAGGTGGCCAATGTAGAAGGCCTTCCAAACTACCCTGGCAATGTGAGTGTCAAACAAAAGGTCACTGTCAACCTGGGTGCCCAGGTCCCTGATAACCTACGTTGTGCTTAGAGGATTGCCACCTAGATGGGAAGTAGTGGTAACCTTGTTCTTCCTGAAGGGTATGGCTATGCATTGTTTAGTGTTTAATGTAAGGCCATGGTTGTGGCACCAGTTATCCGTGTCTATGAGACCCTTCTGAAGGATGTCTGTGTCAGATGGGTTTCCAACTATGCTTCCCAGTTTGCAGTCATCTTCAAACTTTGTCAGCCATAATCCTCCTGTGTTTGCTCGTACTTCTGAAAAGTAGATACTGAACAAATGTGGGCCCAGGACTGAGCCCTGTGGGACACCACTTGTGACAGCTCTGGAGTGTGAACTGGCACCAGCAACTTTGACCCTGTGTGTTCCGTCACTTAGCCAGTTTGCAACCCATGCTGTGATGTATGGGTTCACAATTAAGCTGGTGATGTTTTCAATGATACCTGAGTGGGGTATTGTGTCGAAAGCCTTTGCCAGGTCAAGGTAGGCTGTGTGGACTGCCTTGCCCACGTCAATGGCCTGGGTGAGTGTTTGAAAAAGTCAACCAAGTTTAAAGGCATGATCTGCCCTTGACAAAGCCAAACTGGATTGGATCCAATGTCTGCAAGTCCCCTATGTCTTCATTTAGAATTCCCATTATGATCCTCTCCATAGCTTAGCAGAACAGGCTTGTCAAGCTGATGGGATGGTAATTTCTGGGGTTGGTGGAGGCACCTCCTTTGTGAAGTGGGTCCACCATTGCTGTATGCCACTCCTTGGGAACATATCCTGAGATGAGGCTAAGATTAAACAGCTGCCCTAACTGCGGGTGTAATTACTCATTGAGTTCATGGAGCACACAACTGGGGACACCATCTGGTCCCATGGATAAAGTGTTTTCTGCCTTGGATTGAGCAGTTCCCACCCCAGCAGTGGAGATGTTTGGCAGGCTACAATCCTCTGGTGTACATACCCCTCCAGTTGGGGGAGAAATCTGCACTGAACCTGTCAGCCAGTATGTTGCCAATGTCTGTAGGTGCAGTGATATCAACATCATTCTGAACTAAGTCTGAGCATATCTGGGAGTTCCCTCCCAGGTTTCAAACATAGGTAAAGGCCTCATGATTGTCCCTGGAGTCCTGAGTGGGTTTACTCTCAAAACATGCCTCGGATGATTGTATGGGGGAACCCAGTGTTTTACTCACAATGAGCAGGGGTGTCTTCCCCCCCTACAGATTACGCTCTATCTCATAGTAGCTCCTTCCTTGTGTTGTACAGCTTGTTTATGGCTAGGGTCTACCAGACTGGATGCTTGCCTGTGGTACAAAGAGTCTTTTTTTTTTGGGATTGCCTGATCCATGCAGTCCTGGAGGTGCTGGTAGAAGGCATTTCTAAGTGATACAGTGGCTTGGGTAATGGTGTCCACTGGCCTGGGGGCCTTGAAAGAGACCACACCAGTCCTCAGAAATGTGAAGTCGGCATTTGAGAAGGTCTTCACTGTTTCTTTTCCCATCTGGGGTGTGGGTGGGATGTGGACTCCCACTGAGAGTAGTCCATGATCTGATCTCACCAATGATGGGTATACGTCTGGTGTTGAACAGTGTGACCCCATGTTCGTGATGATGTGTTCTAGTATGTTGCCTCCACTTGAGGGGATTGGGACCAGTTGTTCCATGGCATTTCAGTGTATGAACTCTTGGAACCTTTGTGTTAGAGTGTTGTGGCATGATTAGTGATCCCAGTCTATATGTGGATAGTTGGAATCACCCAGTAGGATGGTGTTTGGAGATACATTTATCCCCTTCAGTGTTTGCAGGATAGCTGTGTGAGGTACCTGAGTTTGAGCGGGTGGCATGTAACATGCTACAAACTGCAGAACAGTCTTGCCTACGGTCACTGGCACCTGGATGGTCTCCGATGCATCGTGTGTTGCCACCAACCATGAGGTGAGGGTGTCCTTGATGAATATGGACACCCACCATCCTTCTTGGTGTTGTCGGGATGCTGGTGCCGGAATGCATGATATGAGGTAACACCCGATAGTGCGGGGTGCTGTCAGAAGCTGTGAACCAGGTTTCAGGCACAGCACAGACATCAATGTGCTACATACTGAGAAGGGCATAGAGTGTGTGCAGCTTGAGGTTGAGACCTTGGGCATTGAGCAGCATTACCCTTAGTGTCTTTCCTTTACTGTGTTCTAGGGTGGTAGGTGTAGAATCTGAATCTTGCATAAAAAAGGCACAATGGGGGTGGCAAGAGCATCATCTGAAATCCGGAAGCCCAGGGGTGACAGGTGCAAGCCGTCTCTTGCAAATCAACGTTGCCTGTCCAGCATGTCATCCCAGGCAGACAGACATTGGACCCTCTTAGAATGACACCATAGTCTAAGCAAAATACTACAGCTGATCATCTTGTCTCTGTTTATGTGGCATCATACTTGGTGAAGGTAGGATACTGCTGAAGGTCAGGGTCATACCTGCCTGGCCTACATAATCAGAGGGTCCTCTATGTCTCTTTCCATGTAGTCCAGGGAGGTACATCTCAGGTCGTTCACACCAGCATGGATTATGACTGGGTCAGACCTGTACTTGCAGTTTAGTGACCTGAGTGCTTGCATTATGTGGTGGATTCCAGTGCCCGATAGGCAGCTTACTGTGACCTCCTCTGTACCTGATCTGGTGAGTGGGACATCAGTGTGTCTGACTATGGAGTCACCTATGACAAGTGTGTCTGGCATTGTGTTTGGCCTTAAGGGCTGTGACTGTTTGGCACACCGACTCTGTGGTCAATGTGTTGCATGTGCTGTGCCCTGTGGAGGCAGTTGTGTGAGTGTCTGCTGTGGTGGCCACTGCCATTCTGGTAGACTTCTGATCAGAGCCTCCGAGAGTGTCTCTGTGTGTCTATGTGTATGATCTTAAGTTGTGACAGTGCCATGTGAGACTGGATTAAAGATGTGTGTGGTTACCTTCACCTTCTCTCTGGTCTTGCTAGTCCTATGTTGAGAGAGCTCAGCCTCCACTTTGGCTATATAGTTGCATCTCTCACATGTATGTGTGTTTTATGGCAGAAGGAGAGGGTTGTCAGTGTACATGAGGCAAGTGTAACAGTGCCTCAATATTCCCAGGTTCACCAGCTGAGCAGGAGAGGACACTAGCAACTGATCCCTAGACATGCTAGAAGGAATAGACAAAACAATGTTGGAATACAGGAGATAGCAAGCCCCCAAGCCACATCATACTGTTTGATTGACAATAGCTACACATACACCGGTGTTTCATAGTGTCATAGTGTACTACTAGGCTATCTGCCCTAGTGCATGTATAAGCCTAGCCATAGTGATGTGGCTATTGCCACCCTTATAGTGGTAATAAGTGTACAGAATAGATTCTGAATATTGTGCCTCTGACTTAGTAGTGACACATTATACCCCCTTACGTAATTGAATAACATGACTGTGTCTCTGTCTAGTCTGTGCCTCCATCTCATATGCAGTTGTCCAGATGTCTCCTGAAGAGAGTCAGTGAGGACTCTGTCAAACATGAACTGGGATACTCTGCTAGAGTGTGAGATGCCTCTGAGTTATGACTCTGTCCCTCCAGCATGTCCTATACATGTATGTGCTGAGGTTCAAATACTCAGCTCTCATGGCTCTGGTGGATTTGGATTGCTTGCAGTGGAGCATGTCCACCAAATCCTGATTGGACATGGTCTTGTATGTCAGGCATAGGTCACCTGTAAGTATGCGGTATGACACTGAACAAAGCTGGACTTCCTCTATTCTGGAAGCATATGACATGTGTTGAAGAACCCTGATCTTCATGGTAGGTACTTTTCGGGTGCAAAGGTGCAAAAGGCAGGATCTGCCCTGTACAAAGCTGAACTAGGTGGGAACAAGGGTCCGTGGGTCAGTAATGTGTCTGTGTAAGAGCTCCATGACTCCTCCCATATCTTTGCAGACAAGGCTGGTTAAGCTTGTGTGGTGGTAGTTGCCATGGTCTGTGGAGGCATCTCCTTTGTGGAGTGGGACCACTGTTGCCGTATGCCAGTGTTCAGGTACATATCCTGTAGCAAGACTAAGGTTAAATAGCAGTTGTATATATGGGACCAGCCCTTCTGGAGTTCACATAGCATGCAACTGGAGATACCAGCAGGTCGCATGGATGCTGTGTACTTGTCTTTGCTGAGTGTGGCTCTCACATGGACATCAAGATGACAGTGAGGTTACATACAGCAGTGATAACTATCTTGTTTTGGGGGTGAGGAGGGGTAAATCGCACTGAAGCTGTCCGCCGGAATGTTGCCAATATCTGTCAGGTCACTGGAATATATGTTGTTGTGTATCAACTCTGAGCATATCCGAGGGTTCACAACCAGGTGTCTGACATAAATGAAGAAAGCAGTGTGGTTACCTTCATTGTCTTTGGTGATTTCTGTCCCCAAGTTGACCTTGCATGTCTTTATGAGATAATGTAGCTTTCTACTAGTGCTGATCACAGCTGTCTTCCCTTTGGAGATGTAGCTCTGTCTTGCATTAGTAACCCTCATCTGTCATACAGTTTGTTTATGGCTGGGGTCCACCAGACAGGACACTTTCCCTTTGTGGAGAGGTCCTGTTTTCAGTTGTGATTGTATGGTCCATGCTGTCTGACATCTAGCTAAGGGAGGTCATTCTGGTTCTGCAGTTATCTTTCATCAGCATTAGAAATTACCAAAACAGCCCCTGTGGGTGTACCTCATGCACACACATCCAGCACCTGTAAAGTCCACAACAGTACCTCACCAGGAGTATGACAGAGCTGGAACACATGTAATGTGTAGTCTGATTAAACAGAGTGCAGCTCCACACACTGCCATGCTGTCCACCCAGATGCAAGCTGTGCCTGATGTAGAAAGCCATGTCCAAGCTGGAATCAATGCACATGCTGCACCTTGTACAATCTGAATGGCAGGGAGCTATGCACATGAGGGACCTGAACCCCAGCACTGACATATATAGGACAGGCTGTACTGCATTATCCAAAACACAGAAGCCACCCCACACATGAGTAAACTACCAGTACAGGTTGTCCATAGAGACACTGGTTGAGTCCCTCAGCAGGAATCCTAATGAGTGGATGGGAGATGGGAGGTTTACCCTGGGTATCAATGTTATGTCACAGGTAGACAGAGGCACAGTATACTAAACAAGACATATGACATGGCAAACTACGCTTACAATGTGTTGATGGACAAACACATTCTCCGACTAGCATTAGGTCAAGATACCTCTTGAACACAGCCAGCAAGGTGCTCTGCCTCAAATGGACCAGGATTGTATTCCACAGCATAGGGAGTCTCCAAGTGATAACTCCATCCCTCCAACATGTCCAACATACATCCCTGCTAAGGTGTAAGTCACCTGCACTAGTGGTTCAGGTGGATCTTCTGGCGTTGAGGTGGAGCATGTCCATTAATCTCTGTTTGGACATGGCCTCGCATGTCAGGCACATGTCACCTCTAAGCAGATGGTATGTGAGTGACTAGAGTGTGAGTGTCTTCAATCTGGCAGCATATGACAGCTGTTGGGGTTCCTTGATCCTTTAGGTGGGGGACAGTCAGGGTGTCTCCAATTGCTGCAGATGTTGGGTGAGATACAGCCAGAATAGGGCATTCAACTCGATCACCGGTCTGATAAGTGAAGAGTACAGGGGAACAATGACCCACTAGATCTGGATGTGAATCCCATCCTGATCAGGTGGGCAATGTAGAAGGTCTTCCTAGCCACTTTAGCAATGTGAGTCTCAGAAGAACGGCGACTGTCAACCTGGGTCCCCAGGTCCATGATAACCTCCTCTGTGCTTAGAGGATTGCCACCTATATGGTAGCTTGGGGTCACTTTGCTTTTCCTGAAGGGTATGTCTACACATGTTGTGCACTTTGACTTCAGGCCATGGCCCTGGCACCAGCTATCAGTTACTGTGAGTCCCTTCTGAAGGATATCTGTGTGTGATGCACTGTCCACTATGGTGCCCAGTGTGCAGTCATCTGCTAACATTGTCATCCAAAGTCCTCCCATGTTGGCCTGTACTTCTGGGAAGTACATGACAAACAATGGGGGCCAAGGACTGAGCCCTGTGTGACACCACCTGTGACCAGCCTGGAGTCTAACATAGTGCCAGCAACTCTAACCCTGTGGGTCCCGTTCTTAAGCCAGTTTGCAACCCATCTTGTGACATATGGGTTTACATTTCAGTTGTTAGGGTTTTCCACAATACCTGAGTGGGGTATTGTGTTGAAAGTGTTTGCAAGGCCAAGGTAGGCTGTATGGACTGCCTTTCCCCAACAATGGCCTAAGTGACCAATTTGAACATGTCAACCCAGTACAAAAGGCATGATCTGCCCCTGACCAAGCCAAAATGGGATGGGTACAATGTCTGCAAGTCCCCTATATCTTTGTTTATGAGCTCAATTATGATCCTCTCCATAGATTTGCAGACTACACTTGTTAAGCTTATGGGGCAGCAATTAACAGGGTCTGTAGAGGCACTGCCTTTGTGCAGATGTGCACAACTGGACCCTAACCAGGCTGTTGTGCACACTATGGAAATGTAAAGCAGTGATAGGACTAAAGCCCAGGATACTGACCACCACAGTGAAAGTACTGAAACACTACACTAGACAGTGCTACAGTGTTAGGTCAGTATGAATGGATGTTGACAATTGTTATTGCAAAGTATCCCATACAAAACCTGCAGGCACAGTATACTCTCTGTTTGTTCACAAAAAGCATTTGGACAGTAACTACACAACATGGCACAGAACACACAACCATAAACTGGAGGTATTTGTTGAAGGTCACATTCATCCACAAATGTGATGGGCTGCAGAGTTCAACATATGTAAAGCCCACACTGGCATGCTCACACACTTAGATAAATGAGACATCTTTCACACAACATGCCATGGGAAGGCTGAACTGGGCATGCTCACACACTTGGTCCAAATGTTACCCCTAGCAAATGTGAAAACACACCAGAGGATGCTCATCCCCCTTTCTAGACACTGATCATGTAAGCACCCTATAAGTATATTGGAGAAAAGGATTCTCTCAGTAATCCGAATAGCACGCTGTGCTAATGCGTCCTTCTGTAGTGTCATAACATAGTTAGGTAGGGGTTTGAATCCAGCAGGAGGCAAGTGTGTGTGAAGGGGGGTAAGTGTGTATGAAAGAAACATCCCTTTTGGCAACTGGGAAAACACACCACAGGATGATCATTCCACTTTCTAAACTCTGATGATGTCAGCACCCTATAAGTATATCAGGGGAAATGAAATCCCCCAGTAATGCGAATAGCGCGCTGTGCTAATGCATCCATTTCTAGTGTCATAACATAGTTAGGTAGGGGTTTGAATCCAGCAGGTGGCAAGTAAGTGTGTAAGAAAAAAACCTCCCTTTTGGCAACTGGGAAAACACACCACAGGATGATCATTCCACTTTCTAAACTCTGATGATGTCAGCACCCTATAAGTATATCAGAGGAAAGGAAATCCCCCAGTAATGCAAATAGCGCGCTGCGCTAATGCGTCCGTCTCTAGTGTCATAGCATAGTTAGGTAGGGGTTTGAATCCAGCCGGTGGCAAGGGTGTGTGAAGGGGGGTAAGTGTGTATGAAAGAAACATCCCTTTTGGCAACTGGGAAAACACACCACAGGATGATCATTCCACTTTCTAAACTCTGATGATGTCAGCACCCTATAAGTATATCAGGGGAAAGGAAATCCCCCAGTAAGGCGAATAGTGCACTATGCTAATGCGTCTGTCTCTAGTGTCATAACATAGTTAGGTAGGGGTTTGAATCCAGCAGGTGGCAAGTGTGTGTGAAGGGGGTAAGTGTGTATGAAAGAAACATCCCTTTTGGCAACTGGGAAAAAACACCACAGGATGATCATTCCACTTTCTAAACTCTGATGATGTCAGCACCCTATAAGTATATCAGGGGAAAGGAAATCCCCCAGTAATGCGAACAGCACACTTCACTAATGCGTCCATCTCTAGTGTCTTAACATAGTTAGGTAGGGGTTTGAATCCAGCAGGTGGCAAGTGTATGTAAAGGGGGGTAAGTGTGTATGATTGATATATCCCTTTTGGCAACTGGGAAAACACACTACAGGATGCACATACCCCTTTCTAAACAATATCACAATTATGTATGGCTTTTGATTACAGACATGCCATGTGTGTTGTGCACACACAGAATGCCCATGTGTGTGGGTTGTCCCTCACAATAATGCATGACATTGATTACACCGGTTATGGCAATGAACACATGATGTATGTGTGTGCCAAATACAGATATGTACCTGTGACTTTCAATAGTTACCATGTGTGATGCCTGCCACATGTGAATACATGGTATTTGCACAGGGTAACATTATGACCATGGTCTTCTGTGCAGGTGCTGCATGTGGGATGTGTATATACAGTGTGAGATGTAGATGCTATCAGCCTAGTAGTGAGGGATGCACACCTGGTCTGGGGCATAAAGTCTACATGTTGTTGATGTACAGGAGCTGCATGTTCTCACCTGTTGTGGGAGTGGTAAGACAGTATTCCATAGCAATGCAGTGACTGTATGCTAAGAACCATTCAGCTAGGGTGTTGTAGCTACACTTATTCATTAGCATTCAGTAATTTGTCGGAATCCCTGGTGAGGGTCTGATGCCAACCATGGTCCGGGGTCTCCCAGCCTGTGTCACTTGCTCAGTCATCCCTTCCATGTTCCCTATCATGTATCCCAGTGGCGACATCCCACATCAGCTGTGGTGGCATGGACAATGACTGAGTCATATGTGTCCATGCATCTGACTGACTTGTATGTTGTTGTTACAGTTTGGCCATGTGTTTCCATCTCATACATGTGATGTACATCAATGGGTAGGGATAGGGTTGACTGTGTACATGTGGCAGCTGTGACATTACTACATGACACACATATTCCACAACTGTACCATAGAGGTGACTGACAACTGACCTTTGCACATGCTACCGAGTATTGAGATTACATTGGTGATTGACAGCACATAGGGCCAATGGTGAAAAAGAGACATAGGTCCATAGGTTCGTACAGGGATATCTGCCCAGGGCATGTATCCACCTAGCCAGAATGTGTGTGCCTTTCAACATGCATTGTGAATCTGTCTTGCTATGCCCTTTTCCAAGGTTAGTATACTGTGCCTCTTTCTCACAGTGACACATAAGTGATACCCAGGGTAACCCTACAATGTCACATCCAGTCATTAATATCGCTCTTGAAGATAGTCACTGAGTCAGTCTGCCTAACCTTTATTGGGATAATAATCAGGAATGAAGGGAGCCTCTGAGTTGTGAATGTGCCCCTCCACCATGTCCTATGTATATCACTCCTGAGGTTCAAGTATTTCCAGCGTGTATCCTGGTGGGATCTGGATATTCTGAGATGCAGCATGGTCATTAAGTGAGGGTATGACCTGGCCTTCTATGTCAGGCACAGATTGCCTATGAAGAGGCAGTATGTCACTGAGTAGAGCTGCTGCTACTTTAACCAGTCAGTATGTGGCATCTGTTTGAGCACTTTGATCCCCTTGTCAAGGTACATATGTGGTAGCTCCAGTTGTTGCAGGTGTCTGGTAAGGTGCATGCCGACAGGTTCATCTTAGTCAATTATGGGCATGATGAGGGATGAGTAAAGGGGCACAATGTCCTCCCCTGGCCTACATGTGGATCCCATGATGATGTGGCCCATATAACATGCTTACCTAACCACTTTGTCCATGTTGTTGTCAAATGGTAGAATGCTATCAACCTCGTGCCCCAAGGTCCATAATTCCTTGGTCTGCACTTACTGGATTAACACATATGTGAGTACGTTGTGGTCACTTAGTGTTTGACAAAGGGGATGACTATACTCTTTCTGTCATTCACGTTGAGGCCATGGCTGTGGCACAAGTCGTGTGTTTGCAAGAGTCCCTTTTGGAGGATGCGTGTGTTAGCTGGTGAGTTGATTATGGTGTTCGGTCTGCAGTCACCTGCGACTTGCTGAGCCACAGTACTTCCATGTTGGCCTGTACCTATGACAAATATATAATGAACATGACAGCTTAGGGCTGTGCCTTGTGGGACACCACTTGTACCAGGTTGGAGGCTGACATGGCTCCAGCAATTCTACCATGTGTGTTCTGCCCTTGGGCCACTGTGCAATACCCATAGTGACATAGGGGTTAATATGTACACTGGTGAGCTTCCCTAGAATGCACAAGTGGGGTATTGTATCCAAGGCTTATGCAAGGTCCAGGTAGGCTGTGTGGACCTCCTACCCCTTGACAGTGGCCTTGGTGACTGTTTCAAAGAAATCAAACAGGTTTGATAGGCAGGATTTGCCATTGACAAAGCCAAACTGTGTATGGTGACATGTCTGTAGGTCCACAATATCTAGATATGTGAGGTTCATGATGATCCTTGCCATAGCTTTGCAGACAAAGCTAGTCAGACATATGGGGCGAGTAGTGTCCAGGATCCGTGACGGCACCACCTGAATGTTGAGGGACCACTGTTGCTGTATGCCACTCTCTGGCCACATATCGTGTATTAAGGCTGGGATTGAACAGTGGTGTTATGTCTGGGTGTAGCTCTTCTTGTGGTTCATGTAGGACACAGCCTGGGACACTGTCTGGTCCCATTGATGCAGTGTTTATTGCTTTGGGAAGGGCATCTCTTACCTGAGCATCTGTGATGTCAGAGGGGGAAAGCACTGTGCCCCGAGACATATTTGCCCTTTTGGTGTGGTGTAAGAGAAGGCAGCATTGAACCTGTCCACTAGGATGATGGCAATGTCTGTGTGTTTTATATTTTGTGTGACATATTGGATTACCTCTGAGCATATCTGGGTAGTACCACCCAGGTTACTAACATAACTACAGGCAGCCTTGTGATTATCCTCAGTGGCTTGTGGAACCCTCTCTCAAAGATGGCCTTAGACAATCATATGGGTGCCTGTAGTTGTCTTCCAATACTCATCAGTGGTGCCTTCACATTTTGGGAGGTTGTTGTATCATGTAGTGGCGTCATCCTTCTATTGTATAGTGTGTTTATGGCTGGTGTCCGGCACCCAGGACATCTGCCTTTGGAGAATTGGGTCATGCTTTCATATGTGGCTTCATGATCCATGCATTCCTGAATGTGTCCACAGAATGCCTCTATACAGGTATCTGCAGTCTGGTCCATATTTTCAACAGGCCTTGGGCCTTTGAAGGTTTCCACATCATTTATGAGGGTGTGCACTTGCTTGACATGAGCTGTTGACAGGCGTGCAGCCTCCAGACAGAGCTAGGTGAGGCTCTGAGTCAGCTACCTGTTGGGTGATAGAATGTGCCACATAACACAGGCACACAGGTCACTCCACAGCAAGTACAGCTATGAGGCAGACATTGTCCATGCTGGTGCAAACAACCTGAGGCGTACCTCCCTGGACCACATGGAAAGAGACACAGAGGAGCTCTTACAGCACCCTCTCAAACTCAGGACTCCCACACAGCCTTCATGCTGACACAGGAGAGTTTAGATTACTCTGCAAACACCATCATACTGGGTCATGCCAGCTACCCAAACATAGACTGTGAACATTACACAAGCCACAATACCCAAGCTCTAAGGTTCCCATTGATCAGACATTCTTTGGCTATAGAACAGGTAACCAACCTTCCCACAAGGGGTGCAGATATACTAGAGCTGATCTTTACAAACATGAGTACAAACTGCTCACCACTGGGAGTATATCCCTCATTGTTGCAATCAAACCATATACTAATCACACTGGAGTTCTGGATCCCCCACATATGCAAACCTCCAACACATCGATGTGTGTGTGTGGGAAATGTCCTATTAGCAACTGTGACAGTATCGTACAGGATGCAGATCCCCCTTTTGAAACACTGATGATGTCAGGACTGTATAACTATATCACCTGTAGTAAAGTCCTCCAGTAATTTGCATAGCGCGCTCTGCTAATGCGTCTTTCTTCAGTATCATAACGTAGTTAGGTAGGGGTTTGAATCCTGCAAAGGGAATGAATGTGTGTTAGTATGAGTGTGGTTTATGTGTGTGCACTATGCTGGGAGGGTTAACTGCCTTTTGCCAACTGGGAGAACACACTACAGGGTGCACATCCCTCCTCCTACACACAGATGATGTCAGCACCCTCTAAGTACAGCATTAGTAAAGATTTTTCTAACTACTGCAAATAGCACACTCTGCTAATGTGTCTGTTTCTACTGTCATTGCACACTTAGGTATGGGTTTGAATCTTGCAAATGGAAAGTATGTGTTTTACTGTTGGTGGGGTTAGTGTGTGTGCACAATGATGGGGTGGGATGTGGCTTTTGCCACATGGGGCTATGCACTGCAGGGTGGTCATTACCCTTAACAAGCAGTGATGTTGATAGCACCCTATACAAACAAAACTACAAAACAGAAGGTGGTGGTACTGATAACACATGTAAGGTAACACTTCTTCAAGTAATGTCCTGTCCACAAAGCGGGTAGGATAATCAAACAATTCTTTTATTCTATACAGACAACATGACAACAGACAACTAACTGCCAGTACTCAGTATAGTGTTACATGCTACTGTAACACGCACATGTACCGAATATACCTAGATAGTGTTCTGAAGCCTGAATGTGGCAAGTGTGTGGATGTGGGATGTGTCTGTGTGTGCATTTCCGTATGGGAAACATGTTTGATGTGGCAATCAGGGTACTACAGTACCTGATGCACATTACATCTTTCAACTGATGAGGTTGCCTGCACCCTGTGAGTACAGGTAGAGAAGGGATGCCAGTAGTAAACAACATAGTGCACTTCTCAAATGTGTACCTGTCATGTATCAACAGCTACTCATGTAGGGTGATAAATAATGGGAATGGCAGGTGAGCGTGTGCATGTGTGTGAGTAGCAGGGTGTGTATGAATGCATGTGTGACAGAACAGATACATGTAGCTGAATCTACATAACAGCACAAGATGCGCATTGCCATAGTCAATGTTAGCATGCGATGGTGTGCAGCTGGTACACTTTGTTAAGTAGTATGGGTGCAGATAACAATTGAGGACATTCATACAGTTACTGCAGCAGGACTGCTGGGATATACACACAATTATACTGCAACAGTCAACAGTTATCAACATGTTACTACTTATACACATCTATGTAGTCACCCTGTGCATCAGCAACATGTTTACCTTTACCTGCACCGATGTTGTAGTATGCAGGAGGTGGCACAGTGTCATCATATGCACAGGGTGTGGGTTAGGTATGCCCAAGCCGGCCACTGGTAACACCAATTGACATGTGTGTGTATGTGTGTTTGTGAGGGGCAGCAGTACAGGGTGGACCGTTGTTGGTGCAGTGTGTGTGTGTATGTGTTTGCCCTAGGTGTTAGGTTTCTGCATGTGTGTAAGCACGCACACAGTCCCACATAATGGCTGCCATGTACAGGGTTTTGTGGACAGCCACAGACTGCACCTGTCAGGTCATCCAGATCAGTGTCTGTGAGCACGGACACAGTACCTGTGCCTGGCAGGGGTGCTGGGCGTATCCAGTACTAACCCAGACTGGGTACTGTCGCCGGAAGCACCGGTGTGTTGACTGGACACAGTTCCCTGTTGGGACTGTCCAGAGCCGCGTGCACGTGGTCTCCTGGGGCGTCTGGATGACAGCACAGACCCAGCATTGCTGGGGCTGGTGCTGGCACTTGAGGCGCGAGTGGGCCTGTTGTCATCGGCCACTGCCAGCTGGTGCTCTTGCTGGCATACGGCCACGTCGACGCCATAAGCGCACACCATCGCCCTGGCCCATGGACATCTGGTTGTGGAGCAGCTGTTCTATGCCCCCACAGCGTCTGTCAACGACATCTCTGAAGTTACGGATAGCTTTCGCGGCATCACGCATGCCGTCTGTCATGGCTGTGCGACACGCTCTCAGCTCCTCAGACCCTGTCTGGTGTACCTTTCCATACGTGCCTGTGCCTGCATGACAGTTCTAAACATAGTGGAGGTTGACATACCTCCTTGGGCACATCGGCCAGAGGCAGTATGGCCACGGATGCCCCCACGAGAACCCATGGGCGACTGTCTGCGTGGTACCATTGGAGGCCCCTGCTCATGGCTGCCTTGTGGGGATGCATGTACCACAGGTACCACATTACCCTGATCTATGCCCACTGCTGACTGTCCATCACCTAGGGACAATGGTGACAAAGGATGTAACAGCAGGATGACTGTGCGCATTGACGGGGTTGAAAGCTGTGTACTGTCAATTGGCTGACCAATGGCGGACCCAGACACACCTTCCTGCACCATTACAGACATTTCATCATCATCAGTACCTGGGGCACAAGATTCAGGTTCCCTGCTGCAGGTCACCAGAGCAGCACCAGAACCTACGGGAGGAAAACATGGAACACAGATTACAGTCTCAATACATATTTGACAGAGATGCACTTCAATACTAATGCACACATTCAGAAATGGACACATGCACTCATGGACACTAACACACATGCACACTTGGGCACAGGCACACTTGCACACATGCACACCCCACAGTAAACACACACATCAGTACCGTGTTACACTACTCAATTTACTACCTGTCAATTACAGTTATTGTGAACACAGTCACCAGCATGTCTACTACAGAGTTACACTACTCTTCCTAGTTTTATAAATTGTTTTACGGAGAATGTTAAAAAGACTCACCAGCATGTATGGCCTGCCTCATTGCTAGATGGGAGGGACCTGGAAGTGTGAAGAGTAATGTCAGTGGGCACATGTGTGCCATTCGTTTTGCACATGATACAGTACAGTAGTACACTAGTTCCCTTATACACATCAGCTGCACATCATGTCTGTATATATATCATGATGACAGATACATACCACATGCACACCTTTTGTGTGCATGAAGTAACAGCGTACCAGAACAGTCATATGTACATACCAGGAGTTAACTCAAATCTCAGCCTTACCTGTCTTCAAGCGTCAACTCAAACTGTACTTCCAAAACCACTGGCTTTGTTCTTCTTGGAGTCAGGCTAACGTCCCTCTCCTACCCTCTCTTCACCTTTAACCCCTCATTGTGCATAGAAACTAGCTTCTACCCTGTTTCTTTCACCTTGATGTCCTTCTATGCTCTGACCTACTTCTCCCATCCCTCCCACCTCCTCTTGACTGTCTTCCTTCTTTTCCTCCTTCCCTTCTTGACTCCTGCCTCTTCCATATCATTGTATCTGTCATACTCCTTCTACTTCTCTACCCTTCTGAGCCCTAACTATTATGTATATGGCTTTTGCCTTATTGCATAACCATTATGCTTTAGGTAGGATTGCTTTGAAACCAACGGTACATTGTGTATGACTCTAAACTGTTTGACTTCCTTACATGTATGTTGATTTAATTAACAGGCTGGTGTACAATTCTATTATGTTGGCTGTCTGTATTAACAACTTGTCTGTCTGCCTTTATTACGTTATGTGTGGAGCTTTTCTCCACAGGCCTCTACTGAAAATGAACTTATATCCAGCTAGACTATCTGGGTCAACAAATGTAAAAGTAATAACAATAAATGAATATGGCATCTTACCTGCATTTCGCTGTCTTGCTGCTGTGTGGATCCAACCTCCATCAGGATGCATGATTGTTGCTGTTGTTCTGGGGCTGGATCCACAACACTTAGCAGTAGCCCCTCCTGTCTGGTGAGGGGGATGTGTGGCCACCCCACCTGTGGCAACCTGTTGCCTGCGGATATCTGCAGCACGCTGGCGGACATTTCTTATCAAATCACTGCAGTGATGTCTCACCTGCTCATATGTCCTATCATGCATGCCAACATCATTTATCCTGCTAACGAGGTTTTGCCACAGTGCAGACCTCTCCTGCTGATTCTGGGTGGTGCGTGAGAACAGGATGGCATAGTCACGCACCAGGCTCTGGTGGATCACGTCATCCTCTGCAGCAGAGTAGGCAGGATTCCTTTTGGTGCCATGTCTATCTGGAAAGGTACACAAACAGGTTATCAACATAGTATCTCAACAATACATGGTACACATTCTATACAGGAGTGTTAACTTCTACTTATTACTGCTTGGTTAAAACTTGATTACAGTGTAGCTATCATTCTATGTCATTTGTACTAAGTACTTGGCCTTCAGACCGGTTGTTTTACATTAGGGAGGTTGGTGGCAAGCACTGTGGTGGCAGGACACATATCTTTCATCCATTGAAGTTGGGAACTGCTGATTGTGGGCCCAGTGTACAAGTGTATTACTTCTGGTATGGGCAGTTGGCCTTCAGGCCAGTTATTTAACATTAATGAGGTTTGTGGTCTGCACTCGTGTGTGACAATAGGCTGTACTCTGCCATTCATAGCTGGGGACATCTGGTTTCAGGTTTATAGTGCCTGCATATCTGAACTGTATCTTACTGACATTGCTACACCTTGTTTGTTGTAGCAAACACTACATCCAGGCCTCCTGGGTCTACCTTTGTTTATATGCTTGTTATCTGTTAGCTTGTTATTTCACTGGTATGCTACTTCCACATAGTACACATCTTCTCAACACATCTGTGACTCACTACTGATATCTACATTGCTTACTGTACGTACTTCCATGTTACACATGACAGCAAGTGACTGCTTGTCATTGTTACATTTACTTAATTGTGACACATTGCACTTAGGTTACTTGGCATTTGCTCACTGACACTTTTATATCAGTCAGCAGTTGTAGGTAATGTCAGTACACCCTCACTCCCCACTGGACCTTGTTTTCAATCATTAGTGATTACAGAGTTCACAATAGTATTCTAGCATGTCCAGAGGTCAGTTGTCAGTTCCTCCCAGTCCAGCTGGTGAGTGTGGTACTCCAGAGACAATGTTAGAACAGATGCATGTACACAGACAACCCTCCTCCTAACAACAAATTCAAACTCATGTGAGTGATGCAACCATATACCAGACTGGAGGCTAGGCTCTGTCTACTCAATACCGCCATAACCAGTCAGGTGGCAAAGGGAACACTCACTACGCTTCCAGTCTCACGTAGACCTACCACAACAGCGGACCTAACACATGATCACACATGATCATGCTTGTAGGCTCAGACCACAGCTCTGCCTATGCAGCAGAGACCTCCTAAGCAGACATCCAGGCAACCACTACCACATAAACGAACATGTGCAACACATATCACACAAAGCCAATGTGCTGAACACTCACAGCCATTAACAGTTAACAACACACCTCATACACCTGTACTAGGTGCCTCTATCATCAGGCACACTCACATCACGTTCACCAGGCTTAACGAGGTGAGAGTCACGGTGTGCAGCCTGTCGGCCACTATGACCTGCCACATAACACAAACACTCAGGTAACCCCAAGGCAGGTACAGGTATGACTCAGTCAATGTCCATGCTGCTGTGAATGGCCTGACACATTCCTCCCTGGACTACATGACATGAGACATTACAGAGCTCTCTGAGCATGTAGCCCGAGACAGTTTGACCCTGACCTTGAGTAGCATCCTACCCTCACCTAGAACGATGCCACAATATCAAGGCACGATGATCCCTTCCAACAATTGACTGACATACTGGTGTCATTCACAGGTGTGCCAATGCCTGCCATCTTGGGGTGGTATGCTTTGCTAGGGACAGCTTGCACCTGTCACCACAGTCCTATTGACATTTGGCGGAGCCTCCTGCTACACCCATAGTGCCTGTATTAGGCCAAGGCTCATAAAGGCAAACCCACATCCATTTGTATCACAAAGGATGAGGAAGTAAGAGTGATGCTACTCAACACTGGGCGTCTAGACCCAAGGATGCACGCCTCAAAACCCTACCTAGCATTCCTGGACATCGATATCTGTGCAGTAACATGAACCTGTTTCAGGTTTCACAGGGAGCACACCAGTACTACCACGTTATAGCTGTTACCATTCTTGTCGGCCCCAACACTTGAACAAGGGAGGGGGAGTATCAGTATTCAATGCAGATTCCCAAGCCTCCACATTGGTGGCACAGTACAACATAGGTGTTAGGCCATTGAGTACAGAAGGCGTAGTTGGGGACCTGGGGAAGAAACATGGTAGCGGTCTGTCATTTGTCTACCACATGGCCAACGTGGATTGACAGACGTGTTATATAGCCCAGCTAATCATGAGTGATTCACATGTATGGCAGGGGAGGTCATTGTGCCTCTGTACTCATCCATCATCAGGCCTATAATTGCGTACAATGCACCTTTTGGGATGTGCCTAACCAGACACCTACAGCAACTGGTACAGGACAACAGTACATCATCAAGGGGATGCAATGGCTCACACAGATGTCATATGCTGCCCAGGTAAAGTGAATCCAGCTGGACTCAGTGGCATACTGCCTGTTCAGAGGCAATCTTTGCGTGCCATATACAGCCATGCCATGCCTAGCAGTAATGAACGTGATGCACCTCAGGCAATCAGAGTCCCATACAGCCACATGCTCAGGAGAGCTGGACCTCAGCACTGACATACATGGACATGCTGGAGGGCATATTCTAACCGAGAGGCTCCCTTCACTCTGTAATCGCTCACACCACTGGTTAGGCAGGAGTCCTCATTGACTCTCTTCCATAGGAACATGGATGAGTGGATGGAGATCATAGTTGTACCCCAGGTATCACTTCTATGTCACTGTTAGACAGAGGCACAGTATACTAAAGTCGGACAAGGGCATAGCAGCATAACTTGTAATTGGGTGGCAAAAGACAAACACATTCTACTAGGCTTACCAATGCCCTAGGGCAAATAGCCTAGTATGAACCTATGAACTGTTCATTCTCAACTGTTCGAGCTCATTACAGAGTGAAGGGAGCCTCTCGGTTAGGAATATGCCCCTCCAGCATGTCCATGTATGTTCTATTCAGTCGCTTACACGCTTGCTCCAGAGGTGATTGCCTAACAAACAAGGCCATGTGAAACCCAGATTTGATGAATATGCTTCACCTCAAAATATCTAGATCCATCAGAGCCACAAGGCTGGGAGACTTAAACCTCGACACGGCTATTAATAGGACGTGCTGGAGGGATAGATTCATCACCCAAAGACTCCCTATGCTGTGGAACAAAATCCCGGTATATGTGAGGCAGAGCACCGCTGGCCTTGTTCAAGAAATCTTGACCAATGGATGGGAGATCGCAGATATACCCCAGGGATTACCTCAGTGTCACTGCTCGACAGAGGCACAGCAAAATAATGGGTATAGTTCCCCATACTAAAGGGGTGGCGTAAGCCACAAGCGATGGGCTAGGCTTGTAAATGCCCTCGGGCAGATAGCCTAGTATGAACCTGTGAACATGTGTGTTGCGAACACTGTAAGTACTTCTGCCATATGTTGCATGTGTGTGTTGTGGGGGATGCACGGGTAATGGCCAGATACTTCTGCACAGGTGACACGTCTGACACATTCTGGGTGTTCATCCATACATACTGGATGTGTGCTGCCATCCAACCCTGTGATGTGGACACATTGCTCAGCCTGGATATACATATCGAACAACACCACAAGCACAGTACACTACCTTGCTATGTATGCATGTAATTACACAGTTATTCAGTAGTTATGACAGTGATGCTATCCATGCAGCCCACTGGGCCAGTGGAAGCCACAACACACACCCAGCACCTTTGCATATGCTTTACCACAGACATCCCACATACTGCATGTACTGTGCACACAGATATCTAACCCAGAACAACTGCGCACCACTTATTAATCCTGTGTCAGTGGACTAAAGATACAGGCATATTGTATAACAATGGTAGGAGGCTACTGCAGCACAGGGCAGATTCACATGACGGGAAGGCATCTGTTGTCTGCAGTGTTAAAGATGCTTCACATTCACCAAATGCACAAATATTGGCAACATTGTTGCAGACGGTTTAGGTTTTGCAGGTACCCCCCATTGTCCTACACATGTGTTATTAGTTATCCCAGATGACTGTAACCTCCTATCCTCTCACATGTCGGTGAGAGCCACCCTCATCATTGCAGAACACACATATCATCACTGTTAAACGTAATGGTATCCCTGGATGTGTGCTACATTCACCCCTGGAGGACACTAGCACCATGACAGACTGATATTAATCCCTGGCCATACTACAGGATATGTACCTGAACAATTTCGCCATACATACACAGTGGTCCCACCAATGAGGAGGAACATCTACTGACCACAGACTACTGCATCATATGCACCTGGCCTTGTGTTCCTAAGCTGTGGAAGTGTTAGTGCTATTTACATGTACAACAATATTACATATGTTTATGTTTCATGACATATGTACACACAACCTATCTCATGGACATACCTATAGATAGTGAACTATGATACATTTGGAGGTGTCACAGTATACACAAGGATTAACCTGCTACTTTGCATTACCTGTGTTTGTAGCAGCTGTTGCTGTGCCAGTGGTGCTGCTTGCTGCTTGCTGCTTGCTGCTGCTGCTTTTGCTGCTGGCAGTCCCTAATATTTGTTTGGTTGTTTTCTCTGTCTCTCTCTCTCTCCTCTTCCTCCAGTAGCGTTTGTGCAATGAATGTATTGCGTGAGTGTAGTGTGGAGTACTCAATGCTTTTGTAGGTATGTGCATAGGTCCATGTGATGGCCTCTGCACCAATTGTAAGGCAGCATTTGCTAATTGGATGCAGCTGGGTGTGTACTGATTGCATGTCTCACTGTGATTTCAGGACACTGCTATAAAAGGGTATGTGAGATAGGCGTTGCCCTTTCAGATTGGCAGGGCGTGGACCATGCTGGTATGCTGTTGACAGTGTTTTGTGAGTGTGAAGGTTAGATACATCTCCCATGCTTCATGCTGTGTTCTAGATTCACGTTGCAGCATTTATCATGCCTGTTCCTGTGAGTGAGAGTGTGTATGCATACTGACACCTACAACTATATGTCATATGTATTGCTATATATAAATATATATATATATCTGTGTACATATACATACTTTCATATATGTACATTAGCTGACATTGTGGGTACAACCCTAACAATTAGCAGGGCTGTTTCTGTTAACACTACACTGAAGTAATGTGGGAATCCAGTAATTGGGACTATAAAGTCTGCATGACATGCTTTGGGTAGTAGACATACTATATTGCCTTTATCTTCATTCCCTACTATTACATGTTCCACTTATTTAGCACTATATTCCTGTATGAGAAGTCATGGCTTAGTGGTAGGTCATACAGACTAGTGTTACAATGGTCTTGTGGTAGGGCCTACTAAGTATGCTCATATTCTGCTTTTGAGTTGGTATATAGGGCCTATCAATCAAAGTGCTGGAGGCACCTTTAAGCAGTTAAAGGGGAGGTTAATAGGTCTCACAGGAGCCAGGCTGTGTTGCTGCAGATTCTGGTTGCTGCATATATCTTCACTGTTTCCTGTAGTGAGTGTGTATGGCTACTGGGACCTACAACTATATTTCATATGTATTAATATATTTATATATATGTATGTGTAGATATACATACCTTCACATATGTACATTACCTATACGTTACTATGCTTACCCAAAGCTAACAGGTAGCAGGGCTGTTTCTGTTCACACTGAACTAGTATGGGAATCCGAGTAAATTTGGCCATTAAAAACTCTACCTGACATGCTTTGGATGAGTACATCTCCTATATTGCCTTTATACTGAAAAGTTCCTACTATTACATGTTATATTTATTTTAGCACTGTGTTCACTTGTAAAAGCAGGCATGGCTTGAGTGGTAGAGTCATACAGACCTTCAATGTTACACACCAAGGTCCTGGGTTCGAGACCTGAGCTTAGTGAGGAAATTTTTCTTTGCAAACTTTCAAACTGAGTACATGACCTGTCAATCAAAAGTGCTGAAAGGGCCACCTTTAAGCAGTTAGAGAAGGTAAGAATGTAGGTCACACAGGGGTCAGGCTGTGTTGCAGATTCAGGTTGCTGCAATTATGTTCACTGTTTCCTGTAGTGAGAGTGTGTATGGCTACTGGAGACCTACAACTATATTTCATATGTATTAATATATATTTATATATATGTATGTGTAGATATACATACCTTCACATATGTACATTACCTTACGTTATTATGTACAAGAAGCTAACAAGGTAGCAGGGCTGTTTCTGTTCACACTGAACTAGTATGGGAATCCATAATTTGGCCATTAAAACTCTACTATTGACATGCTTTGGATAGTACATCTCCTATATTGCCTTTATACTGATTCCTACTATTACACATGTTATATTTATTTTAGCACTGTGTTCTTGTAAAGGAGAGCCATGGCTTGAAGTGGTAGGTCATACAGACTAATGTTACCAAGGTCCTGGAGTTGAGACTGACAGTGGGTATTTATTTTCCAGACTTTCAAAATGAGTACAGGACCTATCAATCAAAAAGTGCCATAAAAGGGCACTTTTAAGCATAAAAACCAGGTCTGCACTCATTTTGCATGGAGCTCACGCATGCTTGCACTGGCGGTGAGCTCACATGTGTAACACTGGCCGCATACACCAGCGCTAATTTCTTTGGAGGCAACAAAAGAAAAAGGAAATTTGACAGGAAAGTGGTGAAAAGGGTCACAAAGAGGAGTAAGACAGTGGGGAAACAAGCATTGGGATTTGCAGGAGGGATGTAGGTAAGGCCCATAGATGCCCATGTCTTTGGCAGCAACAGCTGTGTATTTCCATATTTTGGTGAGACATTGAAACCTTTCACCCCTGAGAGAGGTGTCAAGGACAACATTAATATTTTGTTGTAGAGCCAATTGTAATTAACTGTTTCAATGTCAAAAGCAGACATGTGTCGCGACATGGACAGCTATGTATGGGGCGTAATTTTTTTTTGTGGAATTACAAGTGCCTTTTTTTTCAGGTGAGAGTGGTATGTCAGGTGAGAGGAAAGTCGGTATGGCGCTGGGGAGGTAGGTTGGGTAGGTTAACAAGACCAAGACAGACAAAGGCGCTTTATACAGGGTGGTGGCCTTGACACTGCGTGGGGAGTTACACAATTGGCCCGAGGAGACGGAGGCTGGGATATCCAAGACGCATGAGGCCACAGATGGCAACAGTGGAACTGGTATCCGCACCCATAGGCAGGTGCCACTGTTCCTTCACAGCCCAGGGCCAGGGGCTGTGCTGGGAGGCTTTAATGTAGGCGAGGCAATGGCTGGGGCCGTTAAGCTGTGCCACACACTGAAGCCTCAAAGCTGGCGTGAGGGGCCCAAGAATGACAGTGTCTTGGATCTCCCCGCCAGCACCACAGACCCAGGACACAGCGGAGGTGAGGTGGGGCGAACCCCTCGACCCACACTTGCGGGGGATGGGTTTACATCCCCTGCAGCGCTTCCACCGAGAAGGTGGCACAGGGGCCACCGAGAGGAGTCCAGAAACCTGGGCACTTCGATGCCAGGTGCGATCCTGCCAGCTGAGGTCTTTCTGGACCTGCCTTCCCCAAAGCGTTCTAGGTTTGTGAAGTAGTTATGTTAGTTTGGAGACGTTAGTGGCATTGTATTCCATTCAAGATTAGTTGTAACAGCATGCATTGTTATTCCCCATCAAACAAACACCCAGATGTTAACACCACCATTGAACAAGGGGCATATCAATATCACATGCATTATTTGAACAGAAATACACCAGTCAAACAACATGCAGGGTTGAAATTAATGTGCAACAGGCCATCCAGATTTTGCAGAGTATGAACAGGGCACATGCACGAAACAGACATGCATATATTTTGAAACGGACAAATGTCCATGATTAATGAAATGTTCACTTACCATTATTGTTAGTGGAGTGTTGTTATATGGAATTATAGGGGTTGAGTAGGAGATAGAGAAAGTGATGACACATTCATATGTTACACATTGATTTACACATTTGTAATAGGAATTACACAATTAAAGTTGAAAGACTGATGTTTCAAAATAAATTTTATTTGACTGTCAAGCTACACCTGTTACAAATACATCACTATCCTACTTATTTTGGAATTTGATCCAGATACATCCCATCCTGCTACACACTTTGATGACAGGACAGGGGACAACCTTATGGCTGTTTAGTCTGTCAGATAATCATTCATTCTATCTGCAAAATTGTTTTACTGTGATCACCATATACTGTATTGGCCTAGACATTCCAGATTCTGACACACTGAAATCAGTTTGGGATATTAGTTGTACTTCCCACATGCATTTTAGTTCTGTAGAAACACACTGGGGCTAATATATTCCAGGAGTTATTACTACTTTATTTATTCATACATGACCCTTTCTGTCACTCTCACACATCCCTGCTGCTTCTACAGTTCAAGGAGTTTGCTACTTCCTAGGCTTTGTTCACATGTTGGACTGGTAGGTGATTCAAACACTTTCCAACAGCCTCACTTCTGTCATGATTCCAGCATTTCAACTTGGGGATATATCTCACATGCTGACTACCTCAGATTCCTGAAGCTGTACTCTTGAGACTACTGCAGGTTACACTATATTTAATTAATGGTGGGACATCTGTATTACAGCACTGTTTAATTCTATCAATTATATTTTGCAGTTACACTTGCATACTGATGAACTTATTTGCAGCCATACCTGCAGACTTTTCAAATCTTGCTTGCTGATATATTGCCACTTTTAATCAATACATACTGCAGTGTTCTGATACATGCTACAAATTATAATATTTTATTTACAAAAGTACTGGGTGGGGTTACTAACCTGCATGGTGGCACATCCACTTTGCACCAGCCTCACCGGGCATGCATCCTGGCCCGGTTCATAGGCGTTGACTACCTGCTAGCTGTAATCTGAAAAGAAGTAATATTGGACTACCACATCTCCATGGTATCAGCTAGTTGAAATCCTTACATACATAAAGTAAAATGTAACTTACTCCAGTGAGTAGTTGGGCATATCCCTGGGCCTCCCCTGGATCCGATTCGGTCAACTGGTCTTCGCTGCGTTAAGCTTCAGGTCAGCATGGTGGTGGCGGACCTGCTCACCAGTCGCGTGGAGATGCCAGTAGCACTGGTCAGATCACGGCCATCCCCTGCAGCGCTTCCACCGAAGGTGGCACAGGGCCACCGGAGGGTCCGCCTGGGCACTAGTGCCAGGTGCAGTCACCAGCTGAGGACCTGCCTTCCCAAGCGTTCTAGGTTTGTGAGTAGTTATGTTAGTTTGGGTTAGTGGCATTGTATTCCATTCAGATTAGTTGTAACAGCATGCATTGGTATTCCCATCAAACAAACACCCAGATGTTAACACCATTGAACAAGGGGCATATCAATATCACATGCATTATTTGAACAGAAATACACAGTCAAACAACATGCAGGGTTGATTAATGGCAACAGGCCATCAGATTTGCAGGTATGAACAGGGTACATGCACGAACAGACATGCATATATTTTTGAAACGGACAAATGTCCATGATTAATGAAATGTTCACATACCATTATTTAGTGGGTGTTGTTATATGGAATTATAGGGTTGGGTGGAGATAGAAAGTGATGACACATTCATATGTTACACATTGATTTACATTTGTAATAGGTACACAATTAAGTTGAGGCTGATGTTTCAAAATAATTTTTATTTGACTGTCATGCTACACCTGTTACAAATACATCACTATCCTACTTATATTTAATTTGATCAGATACATCATCCTGCTACACTTTGATGACAGGACAGGGGACAACTATGGCTGTTTAGTCTGTCAGATAATCATTCATTCTATCTGCAAATTGTTTACTGTTATCACCATATACAGATTTTGGCCTAGACATTCCAGATTCAGACACACTGAAATCAGTTTGGGATGGTATTTTGTACTTCCCACATGCATTTAGTTCTGTAGAAACACACTAGGGCTAATATATTCAGGGGTTATTACTACTTTATTTATTCATACATGACCCTTTCTGTCACTCTCACACATCCTGCAACTTCACAGTTCAGGTTGGTACTTCTAGGCTTTGTTCACATATTAGACCTGTGGTGATTCAAACACTTTCCAACAGCCTCACTTCTGTCATGATTCAGCATTTCAACAGGGATATATCTCACATGCAGCGCTTCCACCCGAAGATGGCACAGGGCCACCGGAGGGGGGTCCGGCCTGGGCACTAGTGCCAGGTGCAGTCACCAGCTGAGGTGCGCTGGGACCTGCCTTCCCAAGCGTTCTAGGTTTGTGAGTAGTTATGTTAGTTTGGGTTAGTGGCATTGTATTCCATTCAGATTAGTTGTAACAGCATGCATTGTTATTCCCATCAAACAAACACCCAGATGTTAACACCATTGAACAAGGGGCATATCAATATCACATGCATTATTTGAACAGAAATACACAGTCAAACAACATGCAGGGTTGATTAATGGCAACAGGCCATCAGATTTGCAGGTATGAACAGGGCACATGCACGAACAGACATGCATATATTTTTGAAACGGACAAATGTCCATGATTAATGAAATGTTCACTTACCATTATTTAGTGGGTGTTGTTATATGGAATTATAGGGTTGGGCGGAGATAGAAAGTGATGACACATTCATATGTTACACATTGATTTACATTTGTAATAGGTACACAATTAAGTTGAGGCTGATGTTTCAAAATAAATTTTATTTGACTGTCAAGCTACACCTGTTACAAATACATCACTATCCTACTTATTTTGAATTTGATCAGATACATCATCCTGCTACACTTTGATGACAGGACAGGGGACAACTATGGCTGTTTAGTCTGTCAGATAATCATTCATTCTATCTGCAAATTGTTTACTGTGATCACCATATACATTGGCCTAGACATTCCAGATTCTGACACACTGAAATCAGTTTGGGATATTAAGTTGTACTTCCCACATGCATTTAGTTCTGTAGAAACACACTGGGGCTAATATATTCAGGAGTTATTACTACTTTATTTATTCATACATGACCCTTTCTGTCACTCTCACACATCCTGCAACTTCACAGTTCAGGTTGCTACTTCTAGGCTTTGTTCACATGTTAGACTAGTGGTGATTCAAACACTTTCCAACAGCCTCACTTCTGTCATGATTCAGCATTTCAACAGGGGATATATCTCACATGTGACTACCTCAGATTCTGAAGCTGTACTCTTGAGACTACTGCAGGTTACACTATATTTAATTAATGGTGGGACATCTGTATTACAGCACTGTTTAATTCTATCAATTATATTTGCAGTTACACTTGCATACTGATGAACTTGTTGCAGCCATACCTGCAGACTTTCAAATCTTGCTTGCACATTATATTACTTTTAATCAATACACTGCAGTGTTCTGATACATGCTACAGTATAATATTTATTTACAAGTACTGGGTGGGTTACTAACCTGCATGGTGGCACATCCGCACCCAGCCTGGGCATGCATCTCGCGTTCATAGAGCGGACACCTGCAGCTGTAATACGGAAGTAATATTGGACTACACATCTCCATGGTATCAGCTAGTTGAAATCCTTACATACATAAGTAAAATGTAACTTACTCAGTAGTAGTTGGGCATATCCCAGGCCTCCTGGATCCATTCAGTCAACTGGTCTTGCTTGCGCCGCTTCAGATCCGCATGGTGGTGACGGACCTGCTCACCAGTGCGTGGAATGCCAGTAGCACTGGTCAGATCACGAGCCAACTGGTCCCATGCCTCTGCCCTATATGCTCCCCATGAGACCTGGCCCTGCATGAGTTGGGCCTCGTGATGATGGACAAGGAGCCAGACCATGTATCTGGACTCCTCAATGCCCCAACGCTGTGCTCGAAAGCAACGTCCCTCACCTACTCCACTCATTCTGACTGCAGCTGTGTTCTACAATCGTTTCTGCTGTGTATTCCCGCCTATGGGGCTTATATATGCTTTTCCGCACATTTCTCTGATTGGCCGGTTTTTGAATTGTATCTACTTCACTGAAAATGCTTTCTCATGCTCCATTCTGGATTTTATCCCATATATATGCTATTTCTGCATTTCATGGTATTGCTGTTATGGCTTAGTGGTGAAGTACCTTGACTCTAGTGCATGGTATCCTGGGTTCGACTCTGGCAACTGACTTTTGATTTTCCTGACAGAAATGAGTTGAGGACCTGTCAATCAAACATGCCAAAAGCACTTTTAAGCACTTAAAACCAGGTCTGCGCCGTTTGCGGAGGTAACGCGCACTGGCAGTTAGCTTGTGGGAGCGGCGCGCAAACGGTGTGCTGGGATAAACCTTAAATGGCTAGTGACACACATGTTCAGCTAAGCACAGCTAGTTGCAAACAGTTTCAGCCTATTAAACCGTGCTTAGCAACGGGCATGCAGTTTGCAGCTTTTAAACACTACTCAGCTACGGGCACTCCGTCTCACAGCAGCTTAGCTATCAGTACATTTCTGACTATTTTTATTATTGTGTTACTTCAGAATATATGCTCCATTTCATTCCATTTACAAAAGGGAATACATTTACATTTGTACAATACTGTCAGGGGCTTTTAGTGCTTATTTACAAAAAAAAAAAGATTGTTGTGGGGGCTCGAACCCTGCCTACTCTTAGGCCGGCAACTCTACCGCTAAGCTATTACTTCTTGGCTTACTTTGCATATTTAGTTCTTATATCCTTTTCCACTGACTGCTAACTGCAATTGGCGCTTAGTAGCACACCCCAGCAGCATAGCGCACAGTAGCAAACATTTACGGGTTTAAAAAAAAAAAAGGTTTTAATTTAATTTTATAACATCTCTTCACTTTATACACTGATGGTCTATCGGGGCATGTGTTGTGTAGTGTGTTTATTCACATTTCCATGGCCTCTCTCGTGGCTGTTTACTTTCAGCCATTCTAGTCTTCGGGCGTGTCCGCTTGCAGGGCTTAGCCTACAGACACGCCCCCTACTCTCTTACATGGACCGTGTAAGAGTTACTAGTGTGATTCAGCATGCCTCATGCACCTCATGCATATGCATGACATGCTGACATCACACAGTTTAACTGCAGCCTCCGTATAAGAGTTATAACTCTTACACAGAGGCTTCCTGAATCTGGCCCATACACTATATAAACAATCAAATCATAAAAATAGTGGACTAAAAATGTATGTAAAAAACTGTAAAAGCTTGCTCTATAAAGTTCGATAGTGTTAAAACTGTAGAATATATGTATAGATGTTAAAAGATGTGACTGAATATAATAATCAATAATTAGATTTCAGGCTGACAGACCACCTGCACTAAATAGTAAGGTTTCACTGAAACCTTTTCTCAGGAACAGGGCTTTGAAGCTTTGATTATTATGTTCAGTCACATCTTTTAACATCTATACATATATTCTACAGTTTTAACACTAACTTTATAGAGCACGCTTTTACAGTTTTTTACATACATTTTTAGTCCACTATTTTTATGATTTGATTGTTTATATAGTGTATGTCTTTTTAATTTTTATTTCAAGATACTGCAAACTGATTGGATTTGACACAGATATATCATTATTTAAACAGGAGCAGCAGTTACTGTAGTATCTCTGAGGAAGCATAGAGGACTCTGTGAAATCGCTCATGTTTTATATATTTTTACTATTTGTTATTAAAGTGTTGTTTTGCCGTGTGTATTCCAATGAGTTGGTGGCTTTTTTGAAACTAAAAACTTCCTTCACTTTTATGAGAAATGCAACAGGATTACCTTTTATCTAAGAAAGATGGGCAGACAAGGCCAACACTTAATTTCCCACTCAGTGGATGGCATCTTAAGACAAAAGTATTTATCTCTCTTTCATGTTGCTATATTATTGTATACAAGTGCTCAGTGTGGAAGTAGAACCTACAAACTTTTAATTTCAAGGACCTGCGTAAATCAGGTAAGCTACTGACAATGACAGTATGTGCAGTGAGACAAATACCACAATCTCCCAGCAAAGCACTGAAAGGTATGTACCTCACACCATGTTTTTGGATACAGGCACTTAGCAGTGGGTGTGAACACTTAGTCCAAATATCCAACGAAAGCAAAAAATAATGTACCATCTGTATGAGTTATATCTGTATAGTTGTGCTCTATATGGTTGCACATTTTAATGCCATGATTAAAAAACAGCATTATAAAGTTTGTACCTACAGAAACCAAGCACCATAAATATCAAACACCCTAAAGATCGAGAAAGGAAATGTATTTCCCCTTCAGATCAAAACCCCTCCATAAAACTAGCCTCAAATTTGTCTGAATGATGGTAATGTTATGGTATTTATCTTAAGGTAAGGTGTAAGGTTAGGGTTGGGGAAGGAACAGGGTTAAGGACTTGGGTTAGTACCCATTACTAAGGTGAGCAGGGCGGCTCAGGGATTAGTATGCATTTGCAATACCTAACAAAACATATTCCATATATATGATAATATGACATATGTAAATATGAAATACACAGACACACACACACACATATATATATATATATATATATATATATATATATATATATATATATATATATATATATATATATACATACATACACATGCACATACACACATATGTGGCTTCCATTAATTCTGTCATGTATTCCTTTGTGCAAGAGAATGAATTTTATTTAATGACATCCATTTGGTTGAATGTTTTTTTTTCCATAACAGGTAAGTAGATTTTATATTATTTTTTTTTATAAATATTTGTAAAATATTTAGAATCAACTACTGAGTTTTTTAGATTCACTCTTGAATATTCACATACTAATATAAATTTTTTAGACGTTAATCTTTATTTTGATGAAGAAGGGCGTTTAAATTCTAAACTTTACAGAAAGAAATGCTGGAGAAATACAATGATAGAATATAGCAGCATGCATCCCAGGCATGTGTTTGCAGGAGTAGTAAAAGGACAATTTTCCAGATTGGTGAGATTATGTAAAGATCCAACAATATTGAAAGAAGAAACATGTTTTATGGAAAAACTTTTTAAAAAAAGAGGCTATGCTTCCAAGTTAATAGAAGGGGTAAAGAATGACATTTTTCATACTCCATCCAAAAAAGATTATAGAGATGTTATTACACATGAGTTTGAAAAAAATAGAGAAAGTTTGACAAGTGGTACATACCAGGATAGGACCTATGGGACTAATAGAGTTAGATATATAATGAAATATACTAATGACAATGCAGGCATTAGGAACATCATTTATAAGAACTGGAATGCACTGACCATGGTGGAGGATATCCAAGCCGTGGTTGGTAGCAAACCCAGCTTCATATTTCGTACATGTGATAACTTGAAAATGATTTTTTCTGTAGATGTTAATAATATGAATATAAGAACTGATAACGCTCATGTGAAAAATGGAACGTTTCCATGCATGAAATGTAATATGTGTCCATACATTACCTCCATGCAATATTTTAAACATCCAGATGGATTATCAGAATTTACACCTAAGGAATACACAGATTGTAATACTAAGAATTTAATTTATATGGCCAATTGTACAATATGTGAAGCATTTTATATTGGTCTTACGAAAAGAAGGATCAAGGAGCGTATATATAACCATGTGTATGACATTCGCAAAAGGAACGAGTTGAATGCCTTGGCAAGACATATTATTCTATACCCTACACATGAGTTCAAATTCAGGGTCCTACAGACAGTCAAAAGTAACTTGAGAATGGGAGATAATGAGAATTACTTAGCTAAGTTAGAATTAGATTGGATTTTTAGATTTGGGGCGCATATGACACCTGGTATTAATAATTATATTTCATTAAAACCTATCCTAGAAAGAAGATGAGTTTGTTACAGTATTTAATCTGGGATTTCTCACTGATAGTGATATTAATGAAGAGAATTTAGAATTGACTTTTTCCCTATATCCCAGGGATGGTTAACATGGAACTATAGGCATAGTATAAATAAATTCATATAGATGTCAGCAATAGTTTTTATTTTTATTTTATTTTAAACAGACCTCCTTTTAACTCACTATATTTATTAACTAGTTTTTAATGAAACAAAATGAAAAGAAATATTTATATGATACATGCATTTTAGAGTTTCTTAGGCAAAAAAGTAATATTATATCTTAGATTAAATACCATAAAATAGGATTTATTTATGAGTTCATATCCAACATTTAATAATTTATATTTAATAATTTAGATATTAATTGATATATATATTTAAATAATATACCCTAAGGTACTGTGAACATATTTTGAGAATAAGATTTAGTGACGATTTTAAGAGTTCTATACTGACTGACGGAGGTATTAATTGCATAATGAGTATATGAAAAATGCAGTTATTGTAATTATAATGATTATAATAATCCTTTTATAATTATTATAATTGTTAAAATATTTCTATAATATTTTAACAATATTTTAACATGGTTATATAATGAATAGGATTGATAATATTTATATAAATAAATATAGTTAATGAAAAATATACATAATGAAATTTTATAATGAGGTCTGCTGACGAATATTAATGAATATCTTGAATATTTTACTTATGCGAAAAACCTCGCCTTGAAGTTTTTGCAAAGTCCGTGTCAAAGAAAGATACTGTTGCAAGATATGCAAGGGTTAGAATCTTTGATTGGATTTGTATGCGTATGGTTATAATATTTGGTTGCTAACGTTTTGTGATTTATCGTAATATATATATGTTGCAGGAGAGTAGGGAGATAATATGAAAGACCTACTTATATGGAACGATATGTTCGTTTCATTTTTCTGTTATGTAATTTTATGGGTTTGTTAGAGTGACCATGAATTCTGCAAAGACTATGAAATTAAGGCAGAAACTCTAGTTTGTGTACACCATAAATACGTATTTTTAATGACATTTTTAATGACTTTTTAATGACATGTCTTAAATATGACAACACAGAAGCGTTGTTTTTATCTTTATATAATTTTGAGTTTGAGGGCTGATTTATAAATTTGGAAATGTGAACGCTCTTAACAGCAGTATTTAAGCTTGAAAGCACTGATGCACTTTTTAGCTTGAAAGTACTGATGCACTTTGTAATTATTTAATTGAATAATTATCAATTGATGCAATTGAAGGAGTTGCTCCACAGTATATAAAGGTTATGTCTGAATGATTTAGTTAGATCTGAAGAAGCGTGCTTAAGACACGCGAAAGCGCTCATCTCATTTTTTGTTTTGTTTATGGAATAAAGTAAGTTTGTTTCACTACTGCTGAATTCGTGATTTGACTACAAACAAGTTCTCGTGGTGTGTCCTACAGTTTTGTTTGTTATTACGCCTGCCTTGTTTTGCTGGTGGGACACTTTGGGATAGCAGTGTTATTTCATTTCATACTAGATTTTATATTAAGTGTGTGTGTGTGTTGTGTGTGTGTGTGTGTGTGTGTGTGTGTGTGTGTGTGTGTGTGTGTGTGTGTGTGTGTGTGTGTGTGTGTGTGTGCACGCGTGTGTGTGTGTTGCTAGGGGCTAGGGTTAGAGTAGGGGTTTGGCAAGTTGTAGAATAAGGGAAAGGTAAGAGATATTGTTAAGGAAAGTCAATTATAATGCATGTGAAGTTTTAATCCATGACTTTAGCACCTGTCATTTGTTTGCATTAGACCCTCTTGTAGGATAGTGGCGTCGTGGAGGGACTCTGATAAATACGAAAAAAACAAACACAGAAGCGCTCCAATGATTTATTAAAACAGACTTAAAGCAAAGCTTTTGGACTACTGCCTTCTTCAATGCTAATAACAGTTCATTAAAATACATCCAATTTATATTAAAATAACATAGATCACATGACACAGGCAACCAATAAGAATAAAAGTTTTAAATCAAGACTAGCAATTAACAAAAAAATTTATGCAGACATTTGTTTCCTACATACGTACACTTGTACTTCATTTCTGCACCCAATAGCAAAGAGAATTTATGAATTTAGTTGTTATGGCACCTGTAATGCACATCAATTTGTTTATTTAACCACATGCATGCAGTGTTAATGTTATTATGTTGGTAAAAATAGTCACAAGTTCAAAGAACATATTATAGAACATAAGTATGATATAAGAGGGGGTATTCTAATGAATGCATTAGCAAAGCATGTTGTGGAAAATGGCTGTACTCATCAGTTTAAATTTAGGGTAATTAATGTAGTCTATAAGAATATTAGAGGGGGTGATATGAATAACATTTTGGAAAACATTGAATACGCTTGGATTTTGAGATTAAAAGCTGATACAACCCCAGGATTAAATAATTCAGTCAGTTTGAAACCTGTTCTATATAGGAAACAGATGTCTTTGCATTCATTTTTTTGTTAATTGCTAGTTTTGGTTATTATAACTTTTATTCTTACTGGTTGGCTGTGTCATGTGATCTATGTTATTTTAATATAAATTGGATGTATTTTAAAGAACTGCTATTAGCACTGAAGAAGACAATAGTCTGAAAGTTTTGCTTTAAGTCTGTTTTAATAAATTGTTGGAGCGCTTCTGTGCTTGGTTGTTTTTTGTATTTATTTGGTTTTCCCGACACAGTTCACCACAGTGTTGCTGTTTAGGGACTCTGATATTTCAGAATTTACAGTCATCTGCACACTTGGTTAGCCAGAGACCTTTGACATTAGCTATGACTCCCAAGAAGAAGATGCCAAACAGGAGCAGGCCCAGCATGGAACTCTGGGATACTCTGCTGGTGATCAGTCTCCTGATGGAGGTGTTCTCACTGATTCTGACTTCTTGGGTTCTATCTGTGATCCAGTAAGAAATACAGCAAGTTATGTAGGGATTTATGCTACTTTTGAAACTTTGTTAATAATACCTGAGTGGAGTATTGTATGGAACACCTTTGGCCAGGTCATGGAAGGCAGTATTAATGATTTTCTCGTCATCTATAGTCTTGGTGACCCTATCAAAGAAGTCTACCAGGTTGAGTAGGCAAGACCTTCCCTTAACAAAGCTAAACTGGGAGGGGTCCAGTGTCTGTAGGTTGCCAATGTCCTTGTTGATCATTTCCATGATAATTCATTCCACGGCTTTACATATTAGATTTGTCAGACTGATGGGTCTGTAGTTCTTGGGGTCAGTTGATGATCCACCCTTATGAAGAGGGATGACCATCCATTCACCTGACATGTAACCTGTTTTGAGCCTGTAGTTGAAGAGTGCCTCGAGTGATCCTGCTAGATCATGTTTTAAGCTATTTAGGAGGCAACAGGTGATATTTTCTGGGCCAACTGAAGCAGCATTTTTGGGTTTAATGAGTGCTGCCTTGGCCTTCTCCCTGTTGATAGTTGGGGGGTATGCTATAAGGGATTTCACAGGGGGGCAGTGGTGGGGTAGAGATGAATTTATCAACAAATAGGTTCACTATGTCATCCTGGTCAGTGAAGGTTGTGCCATTTACCACCAGTTCTGCATACTGCTGCATGTTACCTTTAGGGTTCCTGACATAGCTAAATAAAGCTTTATCATTGTCTTCAGCTTGGAAGGCTATCCTGACATTATAAATGGCCTTGTTGGACTTTATTAGACCTTTTAATTTTTGTTTATTTGAATCAGAGAGCTCTTGTCTCTATGAGAGCTGTTCTTTCTGATTTTGGTCATGATTTTCTTTTGTTATATACCCTGTTAAGGTAAGGAGTCCACCAATGGGGTTTGTTTTTGGTGTCAGATTTGAGCTTACTTCTATTAGGTACAGTAGCCTTGCTGCAGTTATTCCCATGCTTTTACAGAGTTTCTGTGAATAATTCTGTAAAGTTAGCTGTGTTCTCAGGGTTTGGGGAGCCATGAATCTTGATAAAGTATCACTTAATAGGATGTAGCTTGCTTTAGAATAGCTCCTCACTGTTACGGGTTTAGTTGGGATTTCTGGTCTGTTTTTTTTTTATTTCTAAAGAAACAGCTTTGTGCTCTTACCTCACCAATGAGGGTGTGACACAGGGGAAGGTGCAATGCTCTCCCATGTCAGTGAGTACTAGGTCCAGTTTGTTTGATCCTCTGTTTAGAATGCACACTACCTGGTTAATAGTTTCCTATCAAATGCTTGACACTTGGAAGGACAAGTCATGCAATTAACACAACCATACCACAAAAGTTGACCAGAAAACAGCATGCCCAAAATATATATCGAATGCTGAAACTCTCTACTGTTCCACACCCAGGATCAAGCACTTACATGGTCCAAAAGGGGTGCAAGTTTGAACAGTCAGTTATGTGGTTATTCAAAAGTGCAACTGTCAGTAAGCAGGGTTTTCTCAGCTTGACTAGACCTTCCAAGTGTCGAGCATTTGACAGGAAACCCTGGTCAATGGTGTTTGCACTGATAAAGTCCAGGAAATGCTGTGCCTGTAAGTTAGAGTCAGTGTACATTTACTAGACTATGGAAGGGTAGTTAAAGTCTCTCATGAACAGGGTAATTGGCTGGAAGATGAGCACCTGTAGTAGGTCTAGGTAAGAGCTGTGAGCTTTGTGGGTCATAGAGGGTGACCTGTAGCTGGCCAGGACATGGTAAGGTACCTTGTCAATGGAGACTTTTATGGATTAACTCCAGGCATCATTCTGTTTAACCAAGCTGGAGTATTTTTTGCTAACGTAGATCAAGACCCCTCCACCTTTAGCCCATGTCTGTGCTGCTGTTGGCCTGAATGTGTGGAAGGAACTGTAGCCTTGCACTGCTGGAGTACTTTTTGCAGCTTTAAACTAAGTCTCAGTAACAGCACAGATGTCCACAATCTCTAGAGGAGAGCTTGTATGGTGTGGGATTTCTTGTTCAAGCTGCTGGCACTGACTAGTTATACAGTAAGGTTGTTTGAGTTTTTTTTTAATATGTTTGTAGTTTTAGTCAATATCTGAAAGCCCAGGGAGGAATGAGTACAGACCATTCTTAGCAAAGCCACATGACCTGTTAACCCTGCCCTCCCATGCTAATAGAATGAGTACAGACCATTCTTACCAAGGCAACATGACCTGTTAACCCTGCCCTCCCATGCTAATAGAATGAGTACAGACCATTCTTAGCAAGGCAACATGACCTGTTAACCCTGCCCTCCCATGGTAATAGAATGAGTACAGACCATTCTTAGCAAGGCAACATGACCTGTTAACCCTGCCCTCCCATGCGAATAGAATGAGTACAGACCATTCTTAGCAAGGCCACATGACCTGTTAACCCTGCCCTCCCATGCTAATAGAATGAGTACAGACCATTCTTAGCAAGGCAACATGACCTGTTAACCCTGCCCTCCCATGGTAATAGAATGAGTACAGACCATTCTTAGCAAGGCCACATGACCTGTTAACCCTGCCCTCCCATGCTAATAGAATGAGTACAGACCATTCTTAGCAAGGCAACATGACCTGTTAACCCTGCCCTCCCATGCTAATAGAATGAGTACAGACCATTCTTAGCAAAGCAACATGACCTGTTAACCCTGCCCTCCCATGCTAATAGAATGAGTACAGACCATTCTTAGCAAAGCAACATGACCTGTTAACCCTGCCATCCCATGCGAATAGAATGAGTACAGACCATTCTTAGCAAGGCAACATGACCTGTTAACCCTGCCCTCCCATGCCAATAGAATGAGTACAGACCATTCTTAGCAAGGCAACATGACCTGTTAACCCTGCCCTCCCATGGTAATAGAATGAGTACAGACCATTCTTAGCAAGGCAACATGACCTGTTAACCCTGCCCTCCCATGGTAATAGAATGAGTACAGACCATTCTTAGCAAGGCAACATGACCTGTTAACCCTGCCCTCCCATGGTAATAGAATGAGTACAGACCATTCTTAGCAAAGCAACATGACCTGTTAACCCTGCCCTCCCATGCTAATAGAATGAGTACAGACCATTCTTAGCAAAGCAACATGACCTGTTAACCCTGCCCTCCCATGCGAATAGAATGAGTACAGACCATTCTTAGCAAGGCAACATGACCTGTTAACCCTGCCCTCCCATGGTAATAGAATGAGTACAGACCATTCTTAGCAAGACCACATGACCTGTTAACCCTGCCCTCCCATGCTAATAGAATGAGTACAGACCATTCTTAGCAAAGCAACATGACCTGTTAACCCTGCCCTCCCATGCTAATAGAATGAGTACAGACCATTCTTAGCAAAGCAACATGACCTGTTAACCCTGCCCTCCCATGCTAATAGAATGAGTACAGACCATTCTTAGCAAGGCCACATGACCTGTTAACCCTGCCCTCCCATGGTAATAGAATGAGTACAGACCATTCTTAGCAAGGCAACATGACCTGTTAACCCTGCCCTCCCATGGTAATAGAATGAGTACAGACCATTCTTAGCAAAGCAACATGACCTGTTAACCCTGCCCTCCCATGCTAATAGAATGAGTACAGACCATTCTTAGCAAAGCAACATGACCTGTTAACCCTGCCCTCCCATGCTAATAGAATGAGTACAGACCATTCTTAGCAAAGCAACATGACCTGTTAACCCTGCCCTCCCATGCTAATAGAATGAGTACAGACCATTCTTAGCAAGGCAACATGACCTGTTAACCCTGCCCTCCCATGCTAATAGAATGAGTACAGACCATTCTTAGCAAGGCAACATGACCTGTTAACCCTGCCCTCCCATGGTAATAGAATGAGTACAGACCATTCTTAGCAAGGCAACATGACCTGTTAACTCTGCCCTCCCATGGTAATAGAATGAGTACAGACCATTCTTAGCAAAGCAACATGACCTGTTAACCCTGCCCTCCCATGCTAATAGAATGAGTACAGACCATTCTTAGCAAGGCAACATGACCTGTTAACCCTGCCCTCCCATGCTAATAGAATGAGTACAGACCATTCTTAGCAAAGCAACATGACCTGTTAACCCTGCCCTCCCATGCTAATAGAATGAGTACAGACCATTCTTAGCAAGGCAACATGACCTGTTAACCCTGCCCTCTCATGCTAATAGAATGAGTACAGACCATTCTTAGCAAAGCAACATGACCTGTTAACCCTGCCCTCCCATGCTAATAGAATGAGTACAGACCATTCTTAGCAAGGCAACATGACCTGTTAACCCTGCCCTCCCATGCTAATAGAATGAGTACAGACCATTCTTAGCAAAGCAACATGACCTGTTAACCCTGCCCTCCCATGCTAATAGAATGAGTACAGACCATTCTTAGCAAAGCAACATGACCTGTTAACCCTGCCCTCCCATGCTAATAGAATGAGTACAGACCATTCTTAGCAAAGCAACATGACCTGTTAACCCTGCCCTCCCATGGTAATAGAATGAGTACAGACCATTCTTAGCAAGGCAACATGACCTGTTAACCCTGCCCTCCCATGGTAATAGAATGAGTACAGACCATTCTTAGCAAAGCAACATGACCTGTTAACCCTGCCCTCCCATGCTAATAGAATGAGTACAGACCATTCTTAGCAAAGCAACATGACCTGTTAACCCTGCCCTCCCATGCTAATAGAATGAGTACAGACCATTCTTAGCAAAGCAACATGACCTGTTAACCCTGCCCTCCCATGCTAATAGAATGAGTACAGACCATTCTTAGCAAGGCAACATGACCTGTTAACCCTGCCCTCCCATGCTAATAGAATGAGTACAGACCATTCTTAGCAAGGCAACATGACCTGTTAACCCTGCCCTCCCATGCTAATAGAATGAGTACAGACCATTCTTAGCAAGGCAACATGACCTGTTAACCCTGCCCTCCCATGCTAATAGAATGAGTACAGACCATTCTTAGCAAGGCAACATGACCTGTTAACCCTGCCCTCCCGTGCTAATAGAATGAGTACAGACCATTCTTAGCAAGGCAACATGACCTGTTAACCCTGCCCTCCCATGCTAATAGAATGAGTACAGACCATTCTTAGCAAGGCAACATGACCTGTTAACCCTGCCCTCCCATGCTAATAGAATGAGTACAGACCATTCTTAGCAAGGCAACATGACCTGTTAACCCTGCCCTCCCATGCTAATAGAATGAGTACAGACCATTCTTAGCAAGGCAACATGACCTGTTAACCCTGCCCTCCCATGCTAATAGAATGAGTACAGACCATTCTTAGCAAAGCAACATGACCTGTTAACCCTGCCCTCCCATGCGAATAGAATGAGTACAGACCATTCTTAGCAAGGCAACATGACCTGTTAACCCTGCCCTCCCATGCTAATAGAATGAGTACAGACCATTCTTAGCAAAGCAACATGACCTGTTAACCCTGCCTCCCATGCTAATAGAATGAGTACAGACCATTCTTAGCAAGGCAACATGACCTGTTAACCCTGCCCTCCCATGCTAATAGAATGAGTACAGACCATTCTTAGCAAGGCAACATGACCTGTTAACCCTGCCCTCCCATGCTAATAGAATGAGTACAGACCATTCTTAGCAAAGCAACATGACCTGTTAACCCTGCCCTCCCATGCTAATAGAATGAGTACAGACCATTCTTAGCAAGGCAACATGACCTGTTAACCCTGCCCTCCCATGGTAATAGAATGAGTACAGACCATTCTTAGCAAAGCAACATGACCTGTTAACCCTGCCCTCCCATGGTAATAGAATGAGTACAGACCATTCTTAGCAAGGCCACATGACCTGTTAACCCTGCCCTCCCATGGTAATAGAATGAGTACAGACCATTCTTAGCAAAGCAACATGACCTGTTAACCCTGCCCTCCCATGCTAATAGAATGAGTACAGACCATTCTTAGCAAGGCCACATGACCTGTTAACCCTGCCCTCCCATGGTAATAGAATGAGTACAGACCATTCTTAGCAAGGCAACATGACCTGTTAACCCTGCCCTCCCATGCTAATAGAATGAGTACAGACCATTCTTAGCAAAGCAACATGACCTGTTAACCCTGCCCTCCCATGCTAATAGAATGAGTACAGACCATTCTTAGCAAGGCCACATGACCTGTTAACCCTGCCCTCCCATGCTAATAGAATGAGTACAGACCATTCTTAGCAAAGCAACATGACCTGTTAACCCTGCCCTCCCATGCTAATAGAATGAGTACAGACCATTCTTAGCAAGGCCACATGACCTGTTAACCCTGCCCTCCCATGCTAATAGAATGAGTACAGACCATTCTTAGCAAGGCAACATGACCTGTTAACCCTGCCCTCCCATGCTAATAGAATGAGTACGGACCATTCTTAGCAAGGCAACATGACCTGTTAACCCTGCCCTCCCATGCTAATAGAATGAGTACAGACCATTCTTAGCAAGGCCACATGACCTGTTAACCCTGCCCTCCCATGCTAATAGAATGAGTACAGACCATTCTTAGCAAGGCAACATGACCTGTTAACCCTGCCCTCCCATGCTAATAGAATGAGTACAGACCATTCTTAGCAAGGCAACATGACCTGTTAACCCTGCCCTCCCATGCTAATAGAATGAGTACAGACCATTCTTAGCAAGGCAACATGACCTGTTAACCCTGCCCTCCCGTGCTAATAGAATGAGTACAGACCATTCTTAGCAAGGCAACATGACCTGTTAACCCTGCCTCCCATGCTAATAGAATGAGTACAGACCATTCTTAGCAAGGCAACATGACCTGTTAACCCTGCCCTCCCATGGTAATAGAATGAGTACAGACCATTCTTAGCAAAGCAACATGACCTGTTAACCCTGCCTCCCATGGTAATAGAATGAGTACAGACCATTCTTAGCAAAGCAACATGACCTGTTAACCCTGCCCTCCCATGCTAATAGAATGAGTACAGACCATTCTTAGCAAGGCAACATGACCTGTTAACCCTGCCCTCCCATGGTAATAGAATGAGTACAGACCATTCTTAGCAAGGCAACATGACCTGTTAACCCTGCCCTCCCATGCTAATAGAATGAGTACAGACCATTCTTAGCAAGGCAACATGACCTGTTAACCCTGCCCTCCCGTGCTAATAGAATGAGTACAGACCATTCTTAGCAAGGCAACATGACCTGTTAACCCTGCCCTCCCATGCTAATAGAATGAGTACAGACCATTCTTAGCAAGGCAACATGACCTGTTAACCCTGCCCTCCCATGCTAATAGAATGAGTACAGACCATTCTTAGCAAAGCAACATGACCTGTTAACCCTGCCCTCCCATGCTAATAGATATCGGATCCCCAAAAGCGACACAAGAAACTAAACCAATTATTAAAATCAATCATTTTCTGTTCATACTGTGGTATCATGATTGGCAAAGGTAGAATGCTGCTCAATGCAAGGCATGTACCTGTCTGATACATATTCAGAGAGCTCCATAATGTCTCTTTTCATACAGTTCAGTGAGGTGCATCTTCTGGTAGTTTATGCCTATATGGACTATGATAGAATCATATAGTACCTGGGGTGCTGTGACTTAAGTACCTGCATGGTATTGTAGATCCTGGCTCCAGATAGTCAACTAGCCGTTATCTTCTCCTTGTCCAGCCTGGAGAAATGGGCATCTGTGCTCATATAATGGAATCCCTATGTCAAGAGTATTAGGTAAAGTGTGTGCTTGTCTGATGGGCTTTGTTCTTGATACCCTTGTTTTTAAGCAAAATGTTTTGCCTTGAAGGAAGTTATGTATGTATGTATATCTCTCGCATGCTGTGGTGTTAGTTTCTTTAAGGACTAAAAGGTTACTTGAGCACATGAGACAACTGTTGCCTTATCTCAAGATAGTGATGTCTACCAAACTGGCCAAACAGACATTAAGAAATTCCATAGCTATGAAATCAGGACCTCTATTAGGGTTGGGCTAGTATGGCTTAGGGATTTGCTTTTACAGGGGTCACCTGAGTGGTGTCTAAGGTTAATGTTAGATGTTAGAGAGTGCTACGATCTGGTATTAGGGCTGTTAGATGCACTAACTAGCTGCCCTAAACTTAGTTTCATGCAAAGACTTACTGTGTTACAGGTTAAAGTCCTATAGACTAACATTATAAGCACATTTTGCAAACTAAGTATTTGCTACTATGCAGGGCATTGCTAACCTCCACTGTGATGAGAACAGCACTGCACAAATACACTTAATTTATAGCAGACAGAAAAAAACTGAACTCTAACTCCTGTGGCCTCTGGCCAATAAACAACTACACTTTGAGCTCTCTGGAATGCTTCTCAACTCAGAAAGTCCAAGAAAACACCTTCTGTCACACAGGATGGATTATCCTGGAATTTCTTAATATAAAATCAAAGCAAAAGTATCTCTCAAGTGCAGATTAACACCAACTATTAAGTCCATAAAAAGCCCTCCAGCTGATAAAACAATCTTATCGTATTTTAAGCCTCCCTATGTGTTTTTCAACTCAGACAGAACAGGCTACCTTTCTACTGCCACTAGAATTCCAGTCCAAAACTTCTTAATGTAAAAACATATTTTAGTTAGCCAAAAGTGGATAGATACCAGAAAAAAATGTAACAACTAGCTACAAGTAATTACAAGGTGATTCAAAGGCAGCCAAGCCAGCAATGATAAACATGAAAACACACACGCGCATGCACGCACTTGTACACACACACACACACACACACGCACACACACACACACACACACACACACATTTTAATGCAATTTTAAAGTACACTAACAGTCTAAGGGGAGAGCCTTATGAGTTTCATCTGTTAGTAACCAATTAGATGAACAGAAAAGATAGGTGTGGGAGGAGCTTTTGGGGCCAGGTATACAGAAGTTGAAACTGGGATGAGCTTCCAAGGCCAGATATACAGTAGGGGTGAGCAGCTCAAAAGCCTTCAGTTTTAGAAAGAGAACAGGAAAAAAGCTGGTGGTGGAAAAAATTCAGAAGAGAGATAGTAAAAATGCAATAAAATGAGAGCCCACTCAGAAAGGATTTAAACACCTTGACAGAGCACAGAAACCACCTGAAAATGCTATACTATAAAATACTGCAACTATAAAAATGCCTTCACTTTACTAGCTTTCATAGGAGGATCATAGGATCATAGGCAGTTACTAGGCTATTGGTCCTGAGGCCCTTATAAGCCTAGTCAAGAGTTTAGCCCATGTTTAGACAAATCAGCACCCAATAACCCTGTCCAGCAGGAACATGGGTGGAATCTCAGGGGTATATTTTCTGTTTCCCATCCAATTATCCAGGTTGTGCTTAAAAATGGGTAAAGAGGTACTCTGCTTGATTTGGAGAGGGAGTCTATTCCATAGATGGGGGGAGTCTCTGGGACACAAATCTGTCCTGCCAAGAAGCCAGATATGGCACAAACACAACAGGAAAGACACAAAAAAAAGATTTTAATGGTAAGATAAGTGCAGTATTTTAAATGTAGTTTAAAAATAGTTCTGTGGATGTAAAATGTAGTCCAAATGCTTTGTGATCAATCTTCCAAACTTCTAGCAATCCCAAGACTAAGACAGCTGACTACTTGTGTGACATAAAGTATGAGGGGGTTGGGTTAATTACCACAAGCTCTAATTATAACTCACACAACTTGCCAAAGCTGGATTTTTGTTTTAAGTTTGAAAAGCTACTGCAACACAGAAATGCACGAGCAATGATTATAATCCACTTAAGAGCTCAGAAAAATAGCAACGGATACTGTTTGAGTTTATGGGGTTTTTACATGGTTTGCATATTTAGTACATGTTTGTATTCTTGTCTGGTCTTGGTTAATGTGATGAGGATGTAGTTTGTTATTGCAATGCACACTGTGTTTTTGTTGTTTTTGTATTATATGCTGTGTATTGTAACATGTATTAGAATATGCGTGTGTTTGTTCCTTGGTATTAGGTGAGATAGTGCCTTTATTGCTGTGTATATGGTTGTTTATGTGATTGCACAAGCATGTAATTTTTATTTATTTATTTATTTATTTGCATTTTGTTTCTCAGGTAGTTTGGCTGGTCATCTGACCCTTTTAAAACACAACCTAAGCTCAGCCAGAGGTCAAGAGCGACTCAGAATATTTACAATACATTTACCGTAGCAGAAAAGAGTATAGTACAATGATAAACTGAATGAATTCTGGTGAAATATACAAAATACGATTTGCATCTAGAAAAAGTATTGACATGGTCATCCAAATAGCAATAATTTACAATACTTGCATACTTACCAAGAGCAAAATGCCTAAAAACAATTATTTATAATATATACAAGGGTGTATATTTCTACAAGAAAAACATAAGTAAAATATAGCATGAATGTTTGCCTATTAATATTAATACTAATAGTCTTGGAGCATTTATCCTGTATCATGAAAACAGAAGCATTTTGCCTCCTGTCGTAGATGTTCTTTCAGTTTGGTATTGGATGCTTTCAGTGCTTCTTTGGATGGTATAGCCACAGATATTTAGTTCCAAGTGTCTGGTGCCAGTTTTACAAAAGCTCTTTTCCTTGCATAGGTTTTAAAGCATGGCTTAAAAATGGTAATTAATGCCTTCTTAGCTGGATTCTCTGTGGCAGTGTGATAGGGCTTGTATGGCTATCTTTGATGAAAGAGAAGGACAGATTTTTAAGGTGGACCATGTTGTATATCAATGTGACCAGTAAAAAGGTTCACCTGCCTGAAAATGACTGACATTTGAAGGTATTTAGGAGGTCACAGTGATGGGCATTATTCCCAGCATATAGGATGAAGCGGCATATTTTGTTCTCTGCTATTTGCAATTTGAAGGTGTTTCTAGCTGAGTGTAATGAAAGTAAAGACAAGCCTTGTTCCAGTTTTGGTGGGAGGATGTTTTCAGCTATTGTTTCAAGATGGAAGATTTGAGATGTAAAAGCAAAGTTTTAATTTAGTTAGGGGGTTTAATAACGATTGTGTGTGGGACGGTAAAGGATAGATGTGGGTCTAAATCAATTCAGAGATATTTTTGTGAGGTTATATTTGTCTTTATTGCAAGAAGTGACTGCTTAGAGAATTTTGGTGTGTGCCAGATAAATAAATAAATAAATAAATAAATATTGCAGTGGATTTATTGAGGTTAATAATGAGGTGGTTATTGTTTGTCCTTTGCACATATGTAGGATATTATTATATAGTTTATTTTGGACAGTAAGGCCATTGTTGCTAATATCAAAAATGAAGATATCACCTACATACATAGTTAAGTTGAACTGTGATAAATCAATGGTGATGTCATTTATAAACAGAGAAAGAGAATTGCAGGGGTCCAATGACTGAGCCTTATGGGTCGCCTATGTTAAGAGAATTGGATTAATAGAATGTGTTGTTCACAAACACCTGGAACGCCGTTTTCCACATAGTCTTTGAACCATTGAACTCCACCTTGTCCAAAGTTCAACCTAAGTTTTAAAAACAGGAGCTTATGATTTACTGTTTTCAAGACTGAAGTAATATCTATTAAAATACCTCCTATGAAGAATCCATTGCCCAAATTAGTATATGTGGAATCGGCTACTTAGTGAAGAATGCTCATAGAGATAAAACAGATTATAAAGCTATCTTGTTGGCCACAGAGTTGACCATAGTTGTTACTGAGGTGAAGCAGTTGTTTGTAGATTATTTTCTTGAATATTTTATGTTAGCGGTCAGAGGTCTGAAATGGGTCGGTAATAGAATTTTTAGGAAAGGTACCTTGGGAACAGAGATAATAATGGAGTGCTTGAAGTGTGTGGGGACTGCGCCACTTGTTAAAGACGTTAAATATATATATTTATGGTTTTGTTATAAGCAGATGCAGCTGTTCTCAGAAATGTTGTATGTGCTGAATGTAACATTTGAGGAAGTGCTAAATTATGAGCAAAATATATTTTATGGGATTGCATATGTAGAGTTTTTGCATACATTTGTATTGCGACTGAGCTCATTGAGGGCTTGAGAGCAAGTGTGCATTTTATTCTTTTGGAAAAGCAGGACTTAGTACTTTGTACTGAATATTTTAGGCCGTTTATTGTGTCAGCATAAGCATCAACCCCCTTTGTCCACTTTATACATGGGGTCAGGTGTCACATCAACAGTGACCATTACTCAGAGCCAATGTTTACACCACTGAGTGGCTAGCATATTGTTGATTAGATAAAGCATTATAATTACATGTTTTATTGATCTTTTTGAAGAAAATTTGCTGTTAACAGTAAATCATAAAATGTTTATTTACCCACCTCCTGGACAGAAGTTGAAAAACAGTCACATCAACAATATGATGACCCACAGCAAGTCTTGTGCTGACTAGAAAACGATAAAGTTAAACATGAATTACCCTCATGTACCCCACATTATTTAATGTTTTCTTCATTTCTCCTCCACGTTTTGAGTCTTATGCACATGAATTACCCTCATGTACCCCACATTATTTAATGTTTTCTTCATTCCTCCTCCTCGTTTTGAGTCTTATGCACATGAATTACCCTCATGTAGCCCACATTATTTAATGTTTTCTTCATTTCTCCTCCTCATTTTGAGTCTTTTGCACATGAATTACCCTCATGTACCCCACATTATTTAATGTTTTCTTCATTTCTCCTCCTCGTTTTGAGTCTTATGCACATGAATTACCCTCATGTACCCCACATTATTTAATGTTTTCTTCATTTCTCCTCCTCGTTTTGAGTCTTATGCACATGAATTACCCTCATGTAGCCCACATTATTTAATGTTTTCTTCATTTCTCCTCCACGTTTTGAGTCTTATGCACATGAATTACCCTCATTTACCCCACATTATTTAATGTTTTCTTCATTTCTCCTCCTCGTTTTGAGTCTTATGCACATGAATTACCCTCATGTACCCCACATTATTTAATGTTTTCTTCATTTCTCCTCCTCGTTTTGAGTCTTATGCACATGAATTACCCTCATATACCCCACATTATTTAATGTTTTCTTCATTTCTCCTCCTCGTTTTGAGTCTTATGCATCTTCCATTCTACGAAAAGAAATCTGTCCTGCATACTATCCTTTTCTTTTTTTCAAAATTCATTTTTTATAGTGGCTAGTTTATGTTTGCAGTCATCTTAGTGTCACCCACTTCATTATTTCTTGAAGTTTCATAATGACAACTAAATCAGCTAATAAAAGTGGCTGACTCAAGCAAGTAACTGCAAAGGATTTTCATTCTCCATGTAGTTACTGCTTAGGCCTGGAGGATAGTGTCAAAAGTTGTAAACATTGCAGCAAATTTAAACAAGGTACAAAACTGGCGAGGCAGGCTTTTGTGACTGAAGAAAACCTCAGATGACTGGAAAAAGAAATAAATTAAAACTATATGGCAGGGACAGCTAAATAGAGAAAGTCAAACAACTAATACAAAAATTTTTGAATCCCATCGGATTCTGGTACAAACTCTGTTTTAGTGGTATCTTTGAAGTTAGCATTTCATATTTATCAATTCCTATACATGTGGATATGAAATCATGTTTTCCTATGCCTGTTGTGTCTCTACTTACATTTGGGCCTTTTAAATACAAGTTAAAACAGACAATCAGTGCAAACATTCATACGGATGTTGGAAATTCTTCATAATCTTTGGGGGTCATCACCATAAGGCATTACTTTTAATGAAACAATAAATACAGTAAGAGAGAGTTATAACTCATAATCGACTGATATTTGACTCTGAAGTGGAGATTGTTACATATGTTGAAGAAACCATAATCTGTGGAGGATATTCTCCCTTTATTTCATAGATTTTCTAATCTATTGTGCAGGTTTGATACATTAAATTCTGAACTTTGCTTCACTTTTGTTTTATTTCAATATGAAGTCAAATCCTGCCTGTTTAGTACTGCTTCTGACCTTTATCAGTGCTTTACTTTTAACAGAGAAGGGAGCTTGTTCTATCAGAATCAAAATGTTTATACTTCAATCATTTTTACAGCTGGGGAATATAATTATCTGGTCCACATGCTGTTTCACAATAAACATACCTCTGAACCTTTACTTCCAGAGTTATGAACAGAGCAAAAATAATCAAAGAAAATAAATTAGGGGCACTTTTTTAAACACTAGCACAATAAACTTGAAATTTCTCAAAGCACTTTCCCATTGTAGGAGGGACGGAACAAACGTTTGAGAACCAATTAGGAGTTCCCCCAAAATCTGGACAGTTGAACAATTTTGTCTCAAATGTAGGATATTTAAAAATATGACAGATTCTAGAGAAATGGAGGAAGCATCCACAATGGTCAGAAATAATGAATCTGCTTTTCTTTAGACATTAAACCCTTGAGGTAAAATATTTGTACTATTTTTGTGTTTTCTTACACCAGCAATGATAGACATTGTTATATACAGTCATGCTTTGATATTGTCCAGAAATGAGCATATTAATATCTAAATCTTAGATGATCCTCTTACAGATAAAGTTTTGTCTGGAGGACCAACTACATAACTTTTAAAGCTTTTACAGAAAATAATTTAAGATTAAGAGTCATCAGGGAGTACCATCCTTTTCTAAAATTCATTAATCAGGTAAGCCCAATGAAAAACTGTGCCCCTTTTCAGGGATGATCAGGAACACTGTCTGATTTAGTGATTCGCTCAGAGTTACACAGGAAGCAATTAAAGGCTGGCAGGATCAAGTTCTGTAATACAGGAAACGGCCTATAAACAGCTGATAACCTTAAGCCTGTATGTTAACCACTACTATATCCTTTTACTCTTGTTGTTTTCTAACTGTTCTATCATTCCAAAACAGAAAGAAAGAAACATCTTCTAGGCACATCTCCCAAAAAAACTGTCAAATAACCTCTTTCTTCTAAATATGTCAAATCAATACACTCAAAAGATTCATAAAGTGTTAAGTGTTCAAGGCATTGTCAGCATAGTATCTTCCAATATTTCCATTTTAAATTTTATAATTCAATTGTCTGAGTCCTGGCTGCTTGTGGTCTATTGTCTCACAGTCAGGGACTCATTCCCAGGAACTTGTGTAGATAGTATGTTACACATGTAGGAGTTCTAGTCTCATAGTCAGGGACTCATTTCAAGGAGCTTGTGTAGAGAGTATGTTACACATGTAGGAGTTCTAGTCTCACAGTCAGGGACTCATGTCCAGGAGCTTGTGTAGATAGTATGTTACACATGTAGGAGTTCTAGTCTCACAGTCAGGGACTCATTTCAAGGAGCTTGTGTAGATAGTATGTTACACATGTAGTTCTAGTCTCACGGTCAGGGACTCATTTCCAGGAGCTTGTGTAGATAGTATGTTACACATGTAGGAGTTCTACTCTCAAAGTCAGGGACTCATTTCCAGGACCTTGTGTAGATAGTATGTTACACATGCAGGAGTTCTAGTCTCACGGTCAGGGACTCAGTTCCAGGAGCTTCTGTAGATAGTATGTTACACATGTAGGAGTTCTAGTCTCACAGTCAGGGACTCATTTCCAGGAGCGTGTGTAGATAGCATGTTATACATGTAGGAGTTCTAGTCTCATAGTCAGGGACTCATTTCAAGGAGCTTGTGTAGAGAGAATGTTTAATATGTAGGAGTTCTAGTCTCACAGTCAGGGACTCATGTCCAGGAGCTTGTGTAGATAGTATGTTACACATGTAAGAGTTCTAGTCTCACAGTCAGGGACTCATTTCCAGGAGCTTGTGTAGTTAGTATGTTACACATGTAGGAGTTCTAGTCTCACAGTCAGGGACTCATTTCCAGGAGCTTGTGTAGAGAGTATGTTACACATGTAGGAGTTCTAGTCTCACGGTCAGGGAGTCATTTCCAGGAGCTTGTGTCGATAGCATTTTACACATGTAAGCATTCTAGTCTCAAAGTCAGGGACTCATTTCCAGGACCTTGTGTAGATAATATGTTACACATGTAGGAGTTCTAGTCTCACAGTCAGGGACTCATTTCCAGGAGCTTGTGTAGATAGTATGTTACACATGTAGGAGTTCTAGACTCATGGTCAGGGACTCATTTCCAGGAGCTTGTGTAGATAGTATGTTACACATGTAAGAGTTTTAGTCTCACAGTCAGAGACTCATTTCCAGGACCTTGTGTAGTTAGTATGTTACACATGCAGGAGTTTTAGTCTCACAGTCAGGGACTCATTTCCAGGAACTTGTGTAGATGGTATGTTACACATGTAGGAGTTCTAGTCTCATAGTCAGGGACTCATTTCAAGGAGCTTGTGTAGAGAGTATGTTACACATGTAGGAGTTCTAGTCTCACAGTCAGGGACTCATGTCCAGAAGCTTGTGTAGATAGTATGTTACACATGTAGGAGTTCTAGTCTCATAGTCAGGGACTCATTTCAAGGAGCTTGTGTAGATAGCATGTTACACATGTAGGAGTTCTAGTCTCCCGGTCAGGGACTCATTTCAAAGAGCTTGTGTAGATAGTATGTTACACATGTAGGAGTTCTATTCTCACAGTCAGGGACTCATGTCCAGGAGCTTGTGTAGATAGTATGTTACACATGTAGGAGTTCTAGTCTCACAGTCAGGGACTCATTTCCAGGAGCTTGTGTAGTTAGTATCTTACACATTTAGGAGTTCTAGTCTCACAGTCAGGGACTCATTTCCAGGAGCTTGTGTAGAGAGTATGTTACACATGTAGGAGTTCTAGTCTCACGGTCAGGGAGTCATTTCCAGGAGCTTGTGTCGATAGCATTTTACACATGTAAGCATTCTAGTCTCAAAGTCAGGGACTCATTTCCAGGACCTTGTGTAGATAATATGTTACACATGTAGGAGTTCTAGTCTCACAGTCAGGGACTCATTTCCAGGAGCTTGCATAGATAGTATGTTACACATGTAGGACTTCTAGTCTCATGGTCAGGGACTCATTTCCAGGAGCTTGTGTAGATAGTATGTTACACATGTAGGAGTTCTACCCTTACAGTCAGGGACTCATTTCCAGGAGCTTGTGTAGTTAGTATGTTGCACATGTAGGAGTTCTAGTCTCACAGTCAGGGACTCATTTCCAGGAGCTTGTGTAGATAGTATGTTACACATGTAGGAGTTCTAGTCCCACGGTCAGGGACTCATTGCCAGGAGCTTTTGTCGATAGCATTTTACACATGTAAGCATTCTAGTCCCAAAGTCAGGGACTCATTTCCAGGACCTTGTGTAGATAATATGTTACACATGTAGGAGTTCTAGTCTCACAGTCAGGGACTCATTTCCAGGAGCTCATGTAGACAGTATGTTACACATGTAGGAGTTCTAGTCTCACGGTCAGGGATTCATTTCCAGGAGCTTGTGTAGATAGTATGTTACACATGTAGGAGTTCTAGTCTCACAGTCAGGGACTCATTTCCAGGAGCTTGTGTAGATAGTATGTTACACATGTAGGAGTTCTAGTCTCACAGTCAGGGACTCATTTCCAGGAGCTTGTGCAGATAGTATGTTACATATGTAGGAGTACTAGTCTCACAGTCAGGGACTCATTTCCAGGAGCTTGTGTAGATAGTATGTTACACATGTAGGAGTTCTAGTCTCACATTCAGGGACTCATTTCCAGCAGCTTGTGTAGATAGTATGTTACACGTGTAGGAGTTCTAGTCTCATGGTCAGGGACTCATTTCCAGGAGCTTGTGTAGATAGTATGTTACACATGTAGGAGTTCTAGTCTCACAGTCAGTGACTCATTTCCAAGACCTTGTGTAGTTAGTATGTTACACATGCAGGGGTTTTAGTCTCACAGTCAGGGACTCATTTCCAGGAACTTGTGTAGATGGTATGTTACACATGTAGGAGTTCTAGTCTCATAGTCAGGGACTCATTTCAAGGAGCTTGTGTAGAGAGTATGTTACACATGTAGGAGTTCTAGTCTCACAGTCAGGGACTCATGTCCAGAAGCTTGTGTAGATAGTATGTTACACATGTAGGAGTTCTAGTCTCATAGTCAGGGACTCATTTCAAGGAGCTTGTGTAGATAGCATGTTACACAAGTAAGAGTTCTAGTCTCACAGTCAGGGACTCATTTCCAGGACCTTGTGTAGATAGTATGTTACACATGTAGGAGTTCTAGTCTCACAGTCAGGGACTCATTTCCAGGAGCTTGTGTAGATAGTATGTTACACATATAGGAGTTCTAGTCTCACAGTCAGGGACTCATTTCTAGGAGCTTGTGTAGATAGTATGTTACACATGTAGGAGTTCTAGTCTCTCAGTCAGGGACTCATTTCCAGGAGCTTGTGTGGATAGTATGTTACACATGTAGGAGTTCTAGTCTCACAGTCAGTGACTCATTTCCAGGAGCTTGTGTAGATAGTATGTTACACATGTAGGAGTTCTAGTCTCACAGTCAGGGACTCATTTCCAGGAGCTGGTGTGGATAGTATGTTACACATGTAGGTTCCAGTCTCAGGGACTCATTTCCATGAGTGCGTGTATATAGTATGTTACACATGCAGGAGTTTTAGTCTCACAGTTAGGGACTCATTTCCAGGAGCTTGTGTAAGGAGTATGTTACACATGTAGGAGTTCTAGTCTCACAGTCAGGGATTCATTTCCAGGAGCTTGTGTCGATAGTATTTTACACATGTAAGCATGCTAGTCTCATAGTCAGGGACTCATTTCCAAGAGCTTGTGTAGATAGTATCTTACACATGTAGGAGTTCTAGTCTCACAGTCAGGGACTCATTTCCAGGAGCTTGTGTCAATAGTATTTTGCACATGTAAGCATTCTAGTCTCACAGTCAGGGACTCATTTCCAGGAGCTTGTGTAGATAGTATGTTACACATGTAGGAGTTCTAGTCTCACGGTCAAGGACTCATTGCCAGGAGCTTTTGTCGATAGCATTTTACACATGTAAGCATTCTAGTCTCAAAGTCAGGGACTCATTTCCAGGACCTTGTGTAGATAATATGTTACACATGTAGGAGTTCTAGTCTCACAGTCAGGGACTCATTTCCAGGAGCTCATGTAGACAGTATGTTACACATGTAGGAGTTCTAGTCTCACGGTCAGGGATTCATTTCCAGGAGTTTGTGTAGATAGTATGTTACACATGTAGGAGTTCTAGTCTCACAGTCAGGGACTCATTTCCAGGAGCTTGTGTAGATAGTATGTTACACATGTAGGAGTTCTAGTCTCACAGTCAGGGACTCATTTCCAGGAGCTTGTGCAGATAGTATGTTACATATGTAGGAGTTCTAGTCTCACAGTCAGGGACTCATTTCCAGGAGCTTGTGTAGATAGTATGTTACACATGTAGGAGTTCTAGTCTCACATTCAGGGACTCATTTCCAGCAGCTTGTGTAGATAGTATGTTACACATGTAGGAGTTCTAGTCTCATGGTCAGGGACTCATTTCCAGGAGCTTGTGTAGATAGTATGTTACACATGTAGGAGTTCTAGTCTCACAGTCAGGGACTCATTTCCAGGACCTTGTGTAGTTAGTATGTTACACATGCAGGAGTTTTAGTCTCACAGTCAGGGACTCATTTCCAGGAACTTGTGTAGATCGTATGTTACACATGTAGGAGTTCTAGTCTCATAGTCAGGGACTCATTTCAAGGAGCTTGTGTAGAGAGTATGTTACACATGTAGGAGTTCTAGTCTCACAGTCAGGGACTCATGTCCAGAAGCTTGTGTAGATAGTATGTTACACATGTAGGAGTTCTAGTCTCATAGTCAGGGACTCATTTCAAGGAGCTTGTGTAGATAGCATGTTACACAAGTAAGAGTTCTAGTCTCATAGTCAGGGACTCATTTCCAGGACCTTGTGTAGGTAGTATGTTACACATGTAGGAGTTCTAGTCTCACAGTCAGGGACTCATTTCCAGGAGCTTGTGTAGATAGTATGTTACACATATAGGAGTTCTAGTCTCACAGTCAGGGACTCATTTCTAGGAGCTTGTGTAGATAGTATGTTACACATGTAGGAGTTCTAGTCTCACAGTCAGGGACTCATTTCCAGGAGCTTGTGTAGATAGTATGTTACACATGTAGGAGTTCTAGTCTCACAGTCAGGGACTCATTTCCAGGAGCTTGTGTGGATAGTATGTTACACATGTAGGAGTTCTAGTCTTACAGTCAGTGACTCATTTCCAGGAGCTTGTGTAGATAGTATGTTACACGTGTAGGAGTTCTAGTCTCACAGTCAGGGACTCATTTCCAGGAGCTGGTGTGGATAGTATGTTACACATGTAGGTTCCAGTCTCAGGGACTAATTTCCATGAGTGTGTGTATATAGTATGTTACACATGCAGGAGTTTTAGTCTCACAGTTAGGGACTCATTTCCAGGAGCTTGAGTAAGGAGTATGTTACACATGTAGGAGTTCTAGTCCCACAGTCAGGGATTCATTTCCAGGAGCTTGTGTCGATAGTATTTTACACATGTAAGCATGCTAGTCTCATAGTCAGGGACTCATTTCCAAGAGCTTGTGTAGATAGTATCTTACACATGTAGGAGTTCTAGTCTCACAGTCAGGGACTCGTTTCCAGGAGCTTGTGTCAATAGTATTTTACACATGTAAGCATTCTAGTCTCACAGTCAGGGACTCATTTCCAGGAGTTTGTGTAAATAGTATGTTACACATGTAGGAGTTCTAGTATCACAGTCAAGGACTCATTTCCAGGAGCTTGTGTAGATAGTATGTTACACATGTAGGAGTTCTAGTCTCAAAGTCAGGGACTCATTTCCAGGACCTTGTGTAGATAGTATGTTACACATGTAGGAGTTCTAGTCTCACAGTCAGGGACTAATTTCCATGAGCTTCTGTAGATAGTATGTTACACATGTAGGAGTTCTAGTCTCACAGTCAGGGACTCATTTCCAGGAGCTTGTGAGATAGTATGTTACACATGTAGGGGTTTTATTCTCACAGTCAGGGACTCATTTCAAGGAGCATGTGTAGATAGTATGTTACATATGTAGGAGTTCTAGTCTCACAGTCAGAGCCTCATTTCCAGGAGCTTGTGTAGATAGCATGTTACACAAGTAAGAGTTCTAGTCTCACAGTCAGGGACTCATTTCCAGGAGCTCGTGTAGATAGTATGTTACACATGTAGGAGTTCTAGTCTCACAATCAGGGACTCATTTCCAGGACTTTGTGTACAGAGTATGTTACACATGTAGGAGTTCTAGTCTCACAGTCAGGGACTCATTTCCAGGAGCTTGTATAGATAGCATGTTACACATGTAGATGTTCTAGTCTCACAGTCAGGGACTCATTTCCAGGAGCTTGTGTGGATAGTATGTTACACATGTAGGAGTTCTAGTCTCACAGTCAGGGACTCATTTCCAGGAGCTTGTGTGGATAGTATGTTACACATGTAGGAGTTCTAGTCTCAGGGACTCATTTCCAGGAGTGTGTGTAGAGAGTATGTTACACATGTAGGAGTTCTAGTCTCACAGTCAGGGACTCATTTTCAGGAGCGTGTGTACAGAGTATGTTACACATGTAGAAGTTCTAGTCTCACAGTCAGGGACTCATTTCCAGTAGCTTGGGTAGAGAGTATGTTACACATGTAGAAGTTCTAGTCTTACAATCAGGGACTCATTTCCTGGAGCTTGTGTAGAGATTATGTTACACATGTTGGAGTGATAGTCTCACAGTCAAGGACTCATTTCCAGGAGCTTGTGTCGATAGTATTTTACACATGTAAGCATTCTAGTCTCACAGTCAGGGACTCATTTCCAGGAGCTTGTGTGGATAGTATGTTACACATGTAGGAGTTCTAGTCTTACAGTCAGTGACTCATTTCCAGGAGCTTGTGTAGATAGTATGTTACACATGTAGAAGTTCTAGTCTCACAGTCAGGGACTCATTTCTAGTAGCTTGGGTAGAGAGTATGTTACACATGTAGAAGTTCTAGTCTTACAATCAGGGACTCATTTCCTGGAGCTTGTGTAGAGATTATGTTACACATGTAGGAGTTCTAGTCTCACAGTCAAGGGCTCATTTCCAGGAGCTTGTGTCGATAGTATTTTACACATGTAAGCATTCTAGTCTCACAGTCAGGGACTCATTTCCAGCAGTTTGTGTAAATAGTATGTTACACATGTAGGAGTTCTAGTATCACAGTCAAGGACTCATTTCCAGGAGCTCGTGTCAATAGTATTTTACACATGTAAGCATTCTAGTCTCACAGTCAGGGACTCATTTCCAGGAGCTTGTGTAGATAGCATGTTACACATGTAAGCATTCTAGTCTCACAGTCAGGGACTCATTTCCAGGAGCTTGTTTAGATAGCATGTTACACGTGTAGGAGTTCTAGTCTCACAGTCAGGGACTCATTTCCAGGAGCTTGTTTAGATAGCATGTTACACATGTAGGAGTTATAGTCTCACAGTCAGGGACTCATTTCCAGGAGCTTGTTTAGATAGCATGTTACACATGTAGGAGTACTAGTCTCACGGTCAGGGACTCATTTCCAGGAGCTTGTTTAGATAGCATGTTACACATGTAGGAGTTCTAGTCTCACAGTCAGGGACTCATTTCCAGGAGCTTGTGTAGATAGCATGTTACACATGTAGGAGTTCTAGTTCATTAAATTGTCTAATGAGTATGAAGACTGTTTTTTAATTATATGGATATTCCACCACCTTTAGTGCTTTCATTTAATGGGCTGGGCCTGAATTTTGGGTAGGCTAAGGAACACTACACTGATGGAGGGATCTCCTTGATCTTGAGCCACGTCTCTGTGACAATGCATATATGGAGGTTTTCCAGGGCAAGGAGTGCTTTAAGAGAGTGGAATTTTTAGTTTAATGTCTTAGCACTGAGTAACAGCAGCTTTATGTTATCTGGCTTCTGTTTTGTTACATCAGAAGCTTTAGAAGACTGAAGTTCCCTGAAAAAGGCACTTGGGGTGTAGAAGGATTTACACAATAAGCAAAAGCTTTACAGGGAGGCCATAAAGTAGTTAAAATGGTCTAATCTTGCCTACCAGGCAGATATTTATATTATACCCTCATAGAATGGCATCGGAAGCTATGTTAATTGTTGAAGTTCTACTATGGTACCTGCCAGGCAGCTCTGTTTTCCCTGCATTTGACTGAGGAGTCAAAATGCTGGAAAAATTAATTTATAATATTTGCTGCACACCGAAGGAAATATCTTTCTAGATGTGTTATATGAGTTTACTATACTGTTAAATGTCATATTATTTTTTTATTGTTTTACTACGATTAAGTTTTACTACTGTTAAGCTATTAAACTGGTTTTATTAGTTTAAGTGAAGTACTTCTTATTCTAAGCATTACTGTTACATGCATGGTTTATGCAATACCTAAGAATTCTAAAATAAATCTTGCAATAAAAGATTTTATTACTTTCAGGTAAGACATTATTTTAGGGTTTGTTATTACACAGTCATGCACTTTACTAAGAACGTCAGCACTTCAAGACTAAAGAGATCCATAAAACAATATATAAAAATTTTAACACATATGCTAAAAATGTTTTTTTCTGCATATTTAACCCATGTTTTTTTGAGCTGATAAGATGATCATAGAATCATAGGAAGTTACTAGGCTATTGGCCCTGAGGCCCTTATAAGCTTAGCCAAGAGTTTAGCCCATGTTTAGAGAAATCAGCACTCAATGCCTTTGTCTAACAGGGACACGGGTGGAATCCCAGGAATATATTTTCTGTTTCCCATCCAGTTATCCAGGTTGCACTTAAAAAGGGGTAAAGAGGTACTCTGCTTAATGTGGAGAGGGAGTCTATTCCACAGATGGGGGAGTCTCTGGGACACAAATCTGTCCCACCAACAAGTCCTATTAATGTCACAGACCAGGTTGAAGATGCCCATGTGGGATACTCGAATGGGGTTTGACTTGCGGATATGCAGCAATCTCATCAAGGTGGGGCTGGAGATCGCCTTCTATGCCAGACAGAGGTCACCTCTGAGGAGTCTGTATGAAACTGAGTACAGGGATAGGGCTTTTAGGCTATCTGTGCATGGTAGATTTTGAGGTGTTGGATTCTCCTGGTGAGGAACCTCTGTGTTCTTTCCAGCTGCTGCATATGCTTTGCGAGGTACATGCCAAATGGGACGTTGTACTCAGTAATGGGCCTTATAAGGGAAGAATACAGGGATGTTATGACCTCCTTGTCCCTGGATGAGATACCCTTACTTATGAGGGGGGCCATGTAGAACGCTTTCCGTACAACGGAAGCAAGATAATGGTCAAAAGTCAGGTTGCTATCAATCTGGGTGCCCAAACCCCTCACAACTGATTGCGTGCTTAGGATGTTGTTATTAATATGATAATTGGTGGGGACATCATTCTCCCCAAAGGGGGTGATGATGCATTTTCATTTAAAGACTTTTATTGACATCTGTTCACTCTTAATTATATTGGCTATAACTGTATACACTTTAGGTGATGAGGATTAAGCAAGGAGATTTGCTTTTCCCAACCACTCTTCTCTGTAGGGAATATTGACTCAAAAATAAAAAAATAAATAATGCAACAATGCAAACTATATAAGGCAGCCTCATGCCTTTTTGCTAGTACTCAGACAATGAGAGACCTATATTTGTTGCTCACAGAAATTTTGTTTCCATTTGACTCCTTGCTGGTCATTCAAATAAATATGAAACCATGAGAGATACAGCTGGGCGATGCCGAAGGAAAAAAGTTGAGTAATAAGATTTTGATGGAATATGGTGTCAGATGCTTTTGATAAATCTAAAAATAGTGAGTATACCAGGTGGCCTTAATTCCTATATCAGTTTATGATATTAGTGACACTGAGAATAGCAGCGGTAGTACTACACTGAGGTTTAAAATCATGCTAGGTTTTGGAGAGAAAGTTGTTACAGAGATAATGCACTGTATAAGTTAGGAGTGGATGCATTCTTCTAGGATTTTTGTCAGTGTCAGTGCACAACAGGTAGCACACTTGCCATTGGACCAGAAGGCTGTGGGTTTCATTCCCACACCAGCTAAATGGACTGCTGACACTGCAGTGAAGCATAAGGAGGCTACTACAGTCCTGAGTGTGCTCTCCTTCAGAAGAGACGTTCATAGGGTCATAGGGTCATAAAAGGTCACTATGCTAAGGGCCCTAGAGCCCGTACAAGCCTAGCCATATTTATCCTTAGTTGCCCCAATTACCAGTGGTTAAGAAAGTTAAGTTTGCAAAGGTAGTTAATCATGACTTTATTTGTCCAAAAGGGACACGGGCACCACCCCACGAGCGAATTTGCCGTCATTCATCCATCGATCTAGGTTGCATTTGAAGAGGGTCAGGAAGGGACACTTTTTCACATTAATTGGAAGCTTGTTCCAGAGAAGTGGAAGTCTCTGGGAGATGCAACTATTTTTCTAGCATGACCTATTCATGTCACAGGCTAGGTTAAGATCCCTGGAGCAAGTGACCCTTGTGTAGTTTGAATTACAAATGTGTAGCTTTTCCATCAGAGCTGTGTCAGAGATTGCCCTGTAAGCCAGGCACAGGTCACCCCTTAGCAACCTGTAGGAGACAGAATACAGTGGCAGGGCTTTCAGTCTTTCTGCATAACACTTGTTTTGTGTACCCTGTATTTTCTTGGTAAGAAACCTCTATAGTTTCTTCAATCATTGCAGGTGTCTGTAAGGTATATGCAAAAGGGAGCATTGTACTCAACTATTTGTTCTGATGAGGGCCGAGTATGATGAAACGGTAACATTTTTAGATCTAGATGTGTTAATTTAATTATAATATGTGCCACATAGAAGGATTTCCTTACTACTTTGGATATGTGGTGGTCAAAGTTCAGGCTGATATCAACATGAGTACTCAGATCACATACCACTGGGTCCACAGTTAGGGGTGCTGTCTATAATGTAATTAGCATGGATGTCAGCTTTCCAAAATGGAATAATAATGCATTTTTTGCATTTAATTTTAATCTGTAGCTTTGGCACCAATCATTTTTCTGCGTTAACCCTGTCTGCAGTATATTGACATAATTTAGGGACTCAATGATTGCTCCCAGTTTGCAATCATCAGCTAACTTGTTCAGCCACAGGCCATCCACATTTGCCTGGACTTCTGAAAAATAAATTCTGAACAGTAAGGAGCCCAGCACAGAACACTATGGTATGCCACTGGTGACTGATCTTTTGCTAGAGGTGAATTCACCCACATTAACAGTATGTGTCTTGTCGATGAGCCAGTTTGCCACCCATCTGGTAATGTAGGGGATCATTCCCAATTGTGAGAGTTTTTCTATAATACCTGTGGGGATTGTGTCAAATTCCTTGGATAGGTCAAGATAGGTGGTATCCAGGGCATTGGTGAATTTCATGAAGAAGTCAACCATGTTTAACTGGCATGATCTACCTTTAAAGAATCCAAACTGGGTTGGGTCCAGACTTGTTAATAAGGTCTCTGTCTTTTCTAATTTCTCCAAATCTTTTGGGTTTCTAATACCATGACAGGAATGGCCCCCATTCCTAAGTCAAAGTATGATTAAAGCTCATGAAATTAGTATTGCTTCAATCTTTGCTGTCAGCCAAAAGTGCTCTTCACATCACCCGCAATGTGCCCAGTAATGACTCCTTCTGCAATTCATATGGAGTTACATATATTGGTAACATATCTAAATATGATTGTAAATAATTTTTATTAGACCTGTTGTGCCTACCACTATTGGAACTGTCTGCTTATCTTTTTTCTACATTGCTCGTTTCTGTTTGCAGATCCTGGTATCTTATGACTTTGTGTCGCTCTGTATGCAAGACACTATAGTCACTGGGTGTGGCGATTTCAATGATCAATGCTAATTTTGTCTTCTTTTCTTGGACCACTATATCCGGTTTTCTAGCATCTGTCTTTTGAACTGTTGGTATTGGGTGATCCCATGTGATAAAAACTTCATCATTTGCTATGATTCTTTGTGCTTCATGTTTCCAGTGTTTTTCAGCCACTTCAATACCATAATGTTTGCACAATCTCCAGTCTAACAGTCTTTCCAGATTATTATACCTTTCAGTATACAGTCCCTCTGCCATTAGTGCATTGCAACCAGCAAGAAGGTGTGTGACTGTTTCCAATTTGGTTTTACAAAACCTACATATGTCTGTTTCTCCCACATGTTCAATAACTTTGTAAACCAGCATGTATGTAGCCCACTATCTTGGGCTGCCAATATTAACCTTTCATTTCTTGGTTTGAATTTAACTCTCCTTAACCATTCTTGTGTTCGTTCTTGATCAGCATGAAGCTTCCCGAAGTTTTCTATACTTACAACTATATTTACGTTTTTCCACATTTCTTGCCTTCTCATCTGGTCCTTCACCTTATATTCTTTGTTTTGTTTTTTGGCACATTCAGTTGCTGCCTGGTTTTTATCTACTTCTGATATGACTTCCATTCCTGCTTGACGTCAATATGCTTCTGCTAAATTAAGCAGAGAAGTCATCTTAGATTTATTCTCCTCATGTTTCAAAATGTTCATTACATTTGGATCTTGTAAGGTCAGTAGATATTTGTGGAGTCCCACGATTGCAGATCTATACATGTAATCAGTTTCAAAGAGGCCCATCCCTCCTTCAGAACGGGGAATATATAATCTTGGTATACAATGATTTTATAAATCATTTGGTGAACACGAAGCATCCTTCTTGTTTTAATATATAATCTATCCAACACTTTATGGGGCCAGTCAATCACTCCAAAACTGTACGTTAGGACAGGAAGAGCAAATTGATTTAAAGCTTGGATCTTATTCCTAGATGTCAATGCTGTTCTCAGGATTAATTTAAGTCTTCTAAAGTATTCCTCACTGAGTTTTATTCGCATTTGTTCATGTTTTATTGCTGATCCTTCATCAATTCCCAAGTATTTATACGCTCCCTCTTGCTCAAGTTTTTTATATCACAGTCTTGTCCCAAACTGATGTTTTCCTGGTGCTGCAGTTTTCCTGCTTTAAAGGTTGCTTTTGCACATTTATCAAGACCAAATGACATTCTAATAGCATCTGAAAACGTTTTGACAACCTGCAGCTGTGCTTTCAGTTCCTCGTCTGATGAGCTATACAGTTTTAAATCATCGACAAAGAGAAGATGAGAAGTCATTAGACTTTGTTGTTTTCTAGCAGCCAAATTGTAGCCTTGGCATAAGCTGTTAAGTAAACAATGACAAGGCAGAATAGCAACAGTGACAGAGATCCACCCTGGAATGCCCCTCTTTGAATTTTTATCCCCGGGATAATAATCTGTCCTTTATCATGGCTTAATTGTAAAGTGGTCTGCCATTGTTTCATGGTTACTGTAATGTAGTCAATCAGTGTAGGGTGTATCTTATACCTTATTAAGCACTCTTTTATCCATGAATGTGGGATACTATCAGATGCTTTTTTGTAGTCAATCCATGCCATACTTAGATTCTTCCCCTTTTTACAGTAATCCATTATGACTTTATTTAACAACAAATGATTCTTTGTTCCATATGACTTTCTTTTATTGCCCTTTTGTTCTACTGCCATAATTGAGTTTTCTTCTAAATTACTATAAACTCTGCCGGTGTCAATTCCTGTGTATAGTTTATACGTTGTTGGAAGGCAAGTTATTGGTCTATAGTTTTTAGGGTAGCTTGCAGGTTCACTCTTAAGTAAGAGCATTGTTTTCCTGTTGTTAGCCAATGTGGTGTCTGTTTAAAAGTGATATAAATAGTTCTTACTCATGGCTAAATCCTCATGCAAAGATGTTAATACTTTTAACCAAAAGTTAGGTACTGCATCTGGGTCTGTGGTTTTCCAGTTAGAGGGTTTTCTCAACTTTGTTTCAATCTCTCTGGCTGTTACTTCATCCCATTTCATATCCTGTACATTTAAACTTGTTATTCTTTCTTTTACTTCTTCTCTCCATTTAGCATCTTTGTTATGTTCCACAGGATCTTCATATATACTTCTACAAAATGTGTCTATTCTTTTTTTTGGTGGTCTTTCAATTCCTTTTACCTTGTTTCCCAATTCTCTACAAAACCTTTTTTGGGTTAACAATAAATTGCTTATTTTGTACTTTTCCTTTATATTTATTTGTCTATCTTCTAAGTTTTTCTGCCTGTGCTGAAATTTTTAGTTTATTTGCGATAGTGCATGATAGATCCTCGTCTGTTCTAATACTGTGCATTGCTTTTATCACATCTATCTTTCACAGTATTTTTATTGATCTATTCCCTCTTCTATAATCTTTTAACAGTGACACTTCTGGTCTTAATTGCTTTATAGTTTTCTCTATTCGATACTTCCATGATGGTATTCAATTTCTCCCCTTCCTTTCCCTTATTACCATGTGTTCCTGTGGTAGAACTTTATCAGTTATTAATTTAGCTGCACAGTAATATATCCTGTTTACTTCTGTTATATCACATGGATCTCTATGGACAGTCCTAATTACTGCATTCATTTGTTTTATCAGACGTCTTACTTTTGGGGTTTTATTGACCGTCTGCAGTCTGTTTCTCTTATTGATCTTAATATATATATCCATATCCATTAAATCAAGCAGTTCTTCTCTTAGCTCATTTTTTTCTAAACTGAGGGCACACTTTTGTACGCTATTTTCTGCGGGCATTCTATAGAAAGTTCTATAGCATCTTCCTGTTGCACATTCTCTTCAATTTCATCCTGTGCCATCCGTTGCTCTAGCATATGGGAACTCACTGGAATATCTCTCCTCAACATTGACTGCATCAGAGTTTCCAAAGTGTTCTGTTCCTTTCCTTGCTGTCTAGCTTCAAGTGAATGTTTATGCTGGTTTCCTGTGAAAGGCTCCAAAATATCTTGATATGGCACCTGACCAATTGCATCCTGTTCCACTGGTTTCTCCTTAATTTGGATATCCATTGCTCTATCCTTTTGTGGTGCTTTTTTGCATTTGATTTTCTATGCTAAATCCTTCTCTTTGCAGCTGCTCCAGAACCTCAATTTCTATTTCTTTGACTTCTCCATTACTAATCTCTTTTTCTACTTTTCCTCTTAGTCTTATTTTTTGTATTGTAAAGTTTTCGATATCCAGATTCCGTTGCCTATATTTTTCTTCAAATATCTTTGGTGCTGCTTTTTTTGTATTAGTTAGTTTTGCTTTCTCCTTTGCATAAATATTACATCATATTAAATCTATTTTCCTTTCCCATATCCATATTTCTTCTTCACATTTCTGATCTTCTTGCTTTTCCTTATTCTGGGGGCTCACTCCATCATGCTGTGATGTAGTCTGTTTTAGACCTTCAACATTAAATCCTTCACTTCGCAGGCACTCCATAACTTCAACTTCTATTTCTTTAACTTCTGCTTTACTAATCATCTTTTCTACATTACATCTTTGTGATATTCATTTTTTATTGTGAAATTTTCCATATCTGGATGCCTTTGCCTGTATTTCTCTTCAAATATCTTTGAGACTGCCTTCTCTATATTAGTTAACTTGGCTTTCTCCTTTGCATAAATATTGCACCATATCAAATCTCTCTTTCTTTCCCATGTCCATATTTCTTTTTTATATTTTTCAAATATCTCCAGGTTTTGTTGTTTATATTCTCGCACTCGTGATTCTTTCCATGGCCTTGCAGATGAGGCTGATCAAGCTTATGGGTCTATAATTCCTAGAGTCGGTTGATGGTACCCTTTGTGAAGAGGGATTATTGTTGCTGTCCTCCATTCTGCCAGAACATAGCGAGTTCGCAGGCTGTGGTTAAACAGGGTTTCAAGAGGGTCTACTAGGTCATGCTTTAAGTTGTTTAAAAGGCAAGCTGAGATGTTGTCTGGTCTCATTGATGCCATGCTTTGGCCTTGGAGAGTGCCGAGATGACCTGCTCTCTTCAGATAATAGGCTGAGGAATAGTGGCAGGTATACTTTGGGGATGACTCTAGGGGACAGGGACATGAAGATTGCTCCAAATCTGTCAGATAGCAGGTTGGCTATTACTTCCAGATGAGTATAGGTGGTGCCATCCCCAACCAGTCCAGTGCATAGCTGGGTATTGCCTTTTAGATTTCCGATGTCGTTAAATAATGCCTTGTGATTATCCTTAGCTAGGGAGGCTGTTTTTACTTTGTAATGAGCTTTGGAAGACTTGACAAGATTTCTAATTTGTTTGTTTAAGCTAGAGAGGATTTCCTCCTCTGCTGAGCCAGTTCCCTCTTGTTCTTGGACATTAGTTTATTTCTCTTGTTGTATAGCCTGTTTATACTAGGGTCCACCATGGAGGCTTGTTTTTTTTGGCAAGACCTAGTTTTAATCCATTCAGGTAGAGCAAATTCTATGCCACAGCTTAAGTGATTATACAGGCCATTGGTGTACACCTTGACATTGAAGTCCCTGTTATCTGAATTTGAGTGAGCTTTGAAACTTCTTATACCATCACTTAGTAGGAGGTAGTTTGTCTCTGAAAAATGCGTAAGTGTTTTTGAGCTTGATGGGGTATCTGGTCTTATAATACATTGAATGAGACTGATTTATTGTAAGATCTTATCAGGGAGGACATCACACATGGGGGGGGGAATGCAATGCTCTCCCATGCTACTGAGTACTATGTCCAGGACATCTGAGCCTCTTGTGAGTCTGCTGACTAGCTGTTCCAAAACATTTGCATTGATAAAGTCCAAGAACCGCTGAGCCAGCATGTTTGTGGTCATGTATGCTTCCCAGTCAATGGTAGGATAATTAAAATCACCCTTGAGTAAAGTGTTGGATTGTATGGAAGGAACCCCAGTAAGTCCAGGTAAGCGGTATGCTTTTCCTGCTTCATGGTGGGGGACCTATAGCTACCTATGGTGTGGTAGGGGGCTTTGCCTATAGTTAATTGGACATGGAGTAGCCCAAGAGAGTCATACTGTCTGACTAGTCTCGAGATGTGTTTATCCTTAATGAAGATGGATACACCTCCTCTTTTGGCTGTTTCATGCTCAGTTTGTGGTTTGAACGTACGAAAGGCATTGTAGCCCAGCATGGTTGGGTTGCTTTCTGTAGCTTTGAACCATGTCTTGGTTACTGCACAGACATCAACATCTTCCAAAATGAGGAGTGCTTCCAGGGAGAGCAGTGTCTTGGTTCGACTCCTAGCATTACGCAGCAGAACCTTGAGTTTATCTAGAAATTACTTTGTTATGTTGGGAGGTAGATTATTTTGAGACTGCCTAAAAAAGGCACAATAGGGGTGGCTAATGCCTTTACCAGTATCTGAAAACCTAGAGGAGACAAGTGCAGACCATCTCTGGCAAAGCAGTGTGGCCTGTTGACCATGTCTTCCAAGGATGACAGATATTCAATCCCCTTGGACTTGGCACCAGAACCTAAGCCAATTGTTAAAGTTAATCATTTTTTGTTTGTATTGTAGCATCATCCTTGGAGAAGGTAGAATGCTGCTTAAAGCTAGGCTTATACCTGCCTGTGACACATAATCTAAGAGCTCAGTCATGTCTATCTTCATGTAGTCCAAGGAGGTCCATCTCAGGTCATTCACACCCACATGGACTGAGATGGAGTCATACCTGTACTTGAGGTACTTGAGTTTCAGCTCAGTCATGTCTCTCTTCATATAGTCCAGTGAGGTACAGCCAAAGTCATTCACCCCCAAGTGGACTATGACGGAGTCATACTGGTACTTATGGTACTTGAATTTCAGCTCAGTGATGTCTCTCATTATATAGTACAGTGAAGTACATCTGAAGTCATTCACCCCCAACATGGACTGTGACCAAGTCATACTGGTAGTTGTGGTAACATCTGCTAGAGTTGATAGTAGCTTAGGTGGATGTAAACAATCCCACAGCACATATCAAAAACTGGAGAAGGTACCAGATGCCCTGGCCAAATTTCCTCTAGTAGTATAAATACCACCTTGAGTCTCTCCTGAAAAGAGGACACCGGCTTAGTAGGACTAAATTGGTCAATAATAGGTAAATAAATAAAATAAATTTTGACTAAGATCATAGAATGGCAACACGTTGATAGTTGAAAAAGTCTGATTATGTGTAGTGATATTGTACAGGATTTTTTTTCCACATGGGTGGACATAACTCTCAGATATGGATCAGTTTATCAGTATGGATACTGGGAAAGCTCCAGAATCAGCTGCTTTTTTTAAGTATTCTATTAGAACTTGGTCAGCACCTAAAGATGTTTTTACTTTGAGGATAATTTTTCTAACAGTAGAGGTGGTGACCGTTAAGAAGGTGAATGAATGTGACTGGTTAGGTTATGATAGGGACTAGACAGAGAGAGGTGAATTGTTATTGTTATTAATTAGAGAAAGTGTTCTCTGTGCAAAGTAGGATTTGATGTGAGACGGCATTGATTCATTGTGGAGAACGAAGCAGAAGCAAAGGGTGTGATGGTTTGTCCAGGGTGTATTATTTTGTTTAGTGATGACCATAAAAAACTCTTGGATTTTTTTGATGTTTATATTGGAGGGTGTTATAATAGGTCTGTTTACCTATTTTAATATGGTCCTTAGTAACATTTCTAATATAGCTAAATGTATAAAATGTACTTTGTGTTCTGCTTTCATGCCAGTCTTTCCAGGCTTTGTCTCGTTGAAGTACGATGTCTTCAGTATCTTTAGTTAGAAATGGTGCAAGGCTTTCCTTTACTTGTTTTATTCATATATGGTCTAAGCTGTTAAAAATATTTATAAAAGTTTCATTAAAGCATGAGACAGCAACATCAAATGCCATGTTTATTAATATGTTCTAGTTATACTGGATTAGAGTATCTTTGTTAAACTTTGCAGTATTATGTTTTTGGTTTTAAATTATGTTTTGGATTGGGTACTCTAGTTTTGGACTGCATAGATAGGAATGTAGTCACTTATTGAATCTGTCAGAGTTGTTGGCAAAACTCCAGTCTAAAAGTAAATGTCTGACAGGATTTGTATTGATTCTAGTGATGAAGGTGAGTAGCTGGGTAAAGCAATGCAAGTTAATCAATTCTGAGGAAGTGTCATTGTTGATTAGCCACCAGTCCATGATGTGGTGACCTTGCATAGTAGTTTCCTGTTAAATATGGTGAGATATCACCGTCTAGACTATCTCCAAATTACTACAGCCCGCAGACTAATTTTTCAACCTACTAAGTGCCTGGCACTAACCAACATCCTTCAGCCTTACACCCCTCAGAGAACTCCAAGATCAACTCACCAAAACCTAATCACTGTCCGCAAACCCAACTGTCCTGCTGGTCAGCTTCTTCTATCCTTTTCCTTAGCTAAAAAATGGAATTCTCTCCCTGCCTCTCTAAGGACTTGTGAAAACTTTGAAAACTTTAAAACTCAGCTACATTCCTACCTTTCCTCTAATTGGAAATGCAACTGCACTCTCCTCAAATAGCCTAATAATCAATCCACCCCTTAAACTCCTGACTAACTCTGAGTACAATCTAACCTAACATAGATGTGCATATTGTAAATAACATAATTGTACGTATTATAAATAACCCCTCCCACCTTTTTTCGTTTTTTTCTGTTCTCCTTCTAAGTCTTTATTCTCCCTCTCAGTTAAGTTACCACTGCCATCCTGAATATTTAGGTACTATGTAACCAAATAATTTATTCCTGTTCTCTAGCATGGAATGACATTGTAATTGTGTCTTCTTTACTATGATTGTATATGTAACTAAACTATGTAATAAGGAGCTTTTCTCCCCGGGCCTCCACTGAAAACAGGGTCCCTGAGCCCAGTGGACCTCCCCGGTCATCAAACTGGAAATAAATAAATAAATAATAAATAAATATCCAATAGCAAATATCTTCAGCTGTTCAACTGTTAGTACTAAGTGGAATATATATACCTGAGAAACCTAGAGACTTTCTGTTGTTGATTTTGAGGAGTGATAGAAGCAGTTCAGTGTTGTTAAATTTTGGGATCTGTAGGGGAATGGAGTATTTCTAACCATTTTTTTTCGATAATGGCAAATCCACCTCACACTTGTTTTTTTCTGTCTAGTCTAAGTATATTAGATTTGGGCAATGACACATAATCTTATATAACTTCCTTTAATCAGGTGTCAGTAGTAATGAGTTCATCAGGAATATAAGTTGCTAGATATGCATGAATGTCTTGGATTTTGTTGCATATAATTCTAACATTCAGTTTTAGGAGTAGGAGTTTGGATTCAGAGAGACACAAGAAAGTAGAACTAGAACCATTTGTACTTGTGTAGGCTGTGTTGCTGGTTTGTTGTTTAAGAGGCCAGGGTTGGGGTGACTATCACTACTGAGTTTCTGGGTGGAATTTTTGTATCTAAAAGTGCAGAGCCATTTCCATTTTATCTTCGGTTTTACTGTAATTTTGTTGGTAGGGCTTTTGACTTGATGTATCTGTAGTTGACGAGGTCAGAGAAAGTAAAATGGGAGAGGTAAGGTGATATGTTGTGGGAGCTCTTGGGTGAGCTATGGTGTTGTAAATGTGGTTTAGTCTGGATTATATTTATTGATATGGGACAGATATGATAGCTAGTAAAGTGGATTAGTGCAATTAGTAACAAAATAGCAGTTTATTGGTTAGAATCACTGTCAGTAGCGGTAGTAATAACGTTAGATTAAAATTAATTGGTATCATAAGAGGGGAGACCATAGGAGACCAAAAATACCAGTCCACACTGTCTTTATTTAGCACTTTCGTCTAGGTAACAGACTTCTTCAGAATAATAAGCAAATCAATTAGTTCTCTTAAAATACTCACTCCTCCCTTCTCATTGGTTAAAACACACAAAATATCACAACAATCCTCTCCCATGTTTAAAAACATATCACAAGATTTGTTCCATAGAAAAATCCACATAATGTTCCTACAACAATCGAGCTTAAACAGTACAGAGAAAGCCTACTGAGAAACAGTGACATCAAAATTCAAAGGCCTAGAAGTTGCTATTCTTCTTTACATAAAAAAAGCAGATTTAAGTTTCAGTAATGGGCATTGACATCCTGTCATTCAGCCCAGGTGGTTCACATGCATTGCTTCTAATCTGCCACCTCAATTCTTTATACTCTAAAAAGTCATCAGAGGGCCCATCACATGGTCCCAGATCGACATGGTCAATAGCACAAAACTTGAAGGTGTGTGTAGGGTAAATGTTAATATGCTTAAATAGGGCATTATTTTAATTTCTGTGCCCAATGTCATAAATATGTTGGTACTCCCTTTGCCTCAAAGCCCTCTTAGTTTTTCCCACATAGAATCCGTCACATTGTTGACACAATGCAACATAAACCACACCCTTCGAGTACCAGTGATACTTCTTCAATGGTCTAAACGTGCCAAAGTTCTTGATTTTGATTTCCTCCAAATCCACCATATAATGACATTGGGAACTTCGCCTACATTTGAAAGTGCCCCCGGTACTGTTTTTTGAACTTTCCTTTCCAATAATCCCTTGAGGGAAATCTCTTTCTTACAGATGATTCTTGGTCTTTCCCCCATCAACCTAGAGGACTCAGTGTCCATACTGAAAATCCTCAAGTATTTCTGTATGATGTCCCTTTTATCAAAAAAATCAATACTGTAGGGTAGTACAAATGCTCTACTAAACTCAATGTCATTTGTGTTTTCCTGCATCCCTACCAAACCAGCTCCGATATTTAATAGAACTTTGAAGGAACCACCAAGCCTCTTTGTTGTTACCTCCCTAACTATATTATCAATAAAATTGTTCACAAATGAATGTGGTATACTGAAGGAGATGTTGAGCAAGAGGGGCTACCGGGGCAGTTTTGTCGAGAATATAGTTAGGGAGGTAACAAAGAAGAGACTTGGTGGTTCCTTAAAAGTTCTATTAAATACCAAAACTGGTTAGGTAGGGATGCAGGAAAACATGAATGACATTGAGTTTAGTGGAGCATTTGTCCTACCCTACAGTACCCTGTCTCTATACTATGGAATTCACTACCTCTAGCTACCAGGTCTATGCCTGGCCTAACCCATTTCAAAGCCTCTTTAAAAAATCATCTCAAAACTACATGGCTCTAGTCCTGCCTAAAGCCTGCCTAATGCACAGCTCTTCCTCTTCTTCCACACTAGCCTCATCTTCCTCTTCTGTCACATTTCATTCCGTCACCGTCTGCAAGATCCTAAGGCTGTCCTAACTCCTTCTCTCTTTCTGTACCATAACCTTAAGCTACTACTCAGGCTGTATTGTTTCTATTCTTTTTAACTCTCTCACTATCTTTCTGCATCACTAACTTTCTAGCTATTATTTTCCTAACTGAAACCAACATTTTATTTTTTCATGTACTGCAACAGTCAATGTCATAGATTGCACTACCTACATACTATTTTTGGGCACTATCTACTCATAGGCTGTGTATATGATGACAGTGACTATTATTGTCTGTAATGTTTTAACTCTATAGAATTGCCTAGATGTGTAGTATATATTGTAACACAGTTTATGTTCTTTCATCTTATTGTTATATAGTATTTCTAATGCCATTATATTGCATTGGATTATACTGTATTTGTATTGCACTGTATGTGGAGCTTTTCTCCCCGAGCCTCTGCTGAAAATGGGTTTTGTAGACCCAGTCAGACCACCCCAGTAAACAAATGGCAAATAAATGTGATTACATAAAGTTGATGCAGCTTTAATTTGTGTTTCCTGTCTAGTCACAGAATGATGATGTAGCATTGATTTGTGTTTCCCATCTAGTCACATAATGATGATGTAGCACTGATTTGTGTTTCCCATGCAGTCATATAATGGTAATGCAGCTTTGATTTATGTTTCCCGTGTAGTCACATAATGATGATGTAGCTTCAATTTATGATTCCCATGTAGTCACATAATGTTATAGTAAACTCCAAGTAATTGTAGAACCAAGTACAGAATAAAATAAAGAAATCCAGTCCACCAATGTGAAGTAAAAACAATCTTTATAGAAAGTCCACAATACAAAATGAGCGCTTTCGTCTACAAGCTAGACTTCTTCAGATAAGAAACATTTTACATCTGCTACCCTTCCATTTTATTGAGGGCAGTATTATAAAATGGAAGGATAGCAGATGTAAAATGTTTCTTATCTGAAGAAGTCTAGCTTGTAGATGAAAGCGCTCATTTTGTATTGTGGACTTTCTATAAAGATTGTTTTTTACTTCACATTGGTGGACTGGATTTCTTTATTTTATTCTGTACATAATGATATAGCTTTGATGTATATTTCCCATTTAGTCAATGATAATGCAACTTTGATTTATGGTTCTCATGTAGTCACATAATGAATTTGTAGCTTTGGTTTCTGTTTTTCATGTAATTATTTAAGATGATATAGTTTTCATTTAAGTTTCCTGTATAGTCACATAATCACAATGCAACTTTGATTTGCATCTCCCACAGCACTAACCATACGGCATTTCAAGACCTTGTATAACCACTATTGTTTCCTCCACGTATCTCTATATGCATTCACTTCTCTTTACTGTACATAATGTATTAGAACTATTAAAGGTGAATTCTGCACTGTACACTTCATTTCATAACTTGGAGATGTTTAAACTAAGTAAAGTGATCACACTAGAAAAACATACACCCACTGTTCTGTGTTATTTTGTCACACTGAGTAATACTGATTGTTTTTTAATGTTATTTGTTTGAGGTGGCCTTGAATGTGGACATTATTTTGTTTAGGCCATGTTAGCACATTCTAGAATTTGCTAGTTTGGCATATGTAGGAGACTGCTTTGCCAAAACCAAGTGCCAGAAGCACAGGTGGTTCCACTAGTGCCCTGGGCCAGTACAATAAACCAGCACCCCCTCCCCGCCCGAAAAACACTACACTGTAATAAGCTAATCACTGCATTCTGAGTGATTGGCTTTCTATAGTTAGATCTATCCCGCCCAGCTCTTCCATTAAAAGTAAAAAAAAAAAATGAATGTTACTTCTAGCCACTTTATTTATAGCATTGTTCAAGTTTTGTTTTTTTTTTTTGTTTTTTTGATGCCTGAAGATTTGTAAGGATGGGAGCACCATTAAGAAGTGGGGGAGGTGGCAAGTAGTGATAAGTGTAGTTATAGTTGTGTTGGTGTGAAAGTTTTTGGCTCTGCAAAGCATCCCTAGTTTTTGGTGATTTTTTCAACAATTTAGTATATGTGAGTTGTATTTAAGATTAGTATCCATTATTGTCCCTAATAATTTGATATAAGAAGTGAAATCAGTGGTTGTGTTATTGAGAGAAAAAAATGTTAATTTTGTTTTATCATGAAAGAGGGCAGATGACATTGTGATCTGTAGTGAGAGTAGGGAACAGGTGGAGGCGACCCTGGAGAGATGGAGATATGCTCTAGAGAGAAGAGGGATGAAGGTCAGCAGGACTAAGACAGAATATGTGTGTGTGAATGAGAGGGAGGCTAGAGGAATGGTGAGGATGCAAGGAGTAGAGGTGGCGAAGGTGGGTGAGTGTAAATACTTGGGATCAATAGTTCAGAGTAATGGTGAGTGTGGAAGAGAGGTGAAGAAGAGAGTACAGGCAGGATGGAGTGGGTGGAGAGGAGTGTCAGGAGTGATTTGTGACAGATGATTACCAGTAAGAGTGAACGGGAAGGTCTACAAGAGGGTAGTGAGACCAGCTATGTTATATGGGTTGGAGACAGTGGCATTGATAAAAAGGCAGGAGTTAGAGCTGGATATGGCAGAGTTAAACATGTTAAGATTTGCGCTGGGTGTGATGAGGGTGGTCAGGATTAGGAATAAGTATATTAGAGGGTCAGCCCAAGTTGGAAGGTTTGGAGACAAAGACAGAGAGGCAAGATTACATTGGTTTGGACATGTGCTGAGGAGGGATGCTGAGTATATTGGGAAAAAGATGCTAAGGATGAAGCTACCAGGTAACAGGAAAAGAGGAAGGCCTAAGATAAGGTTTATGGATGTGGTGAGAGAGGACATGCAGGTGGTTGGTGTGACACAGCAAGATGCAGAGGACATGAAGAAATGGAAACAGGTGATCTGCTGTGGCGACCCCTAACGGGAACAGCCGAAAGAAGATGATGATGAAGGAGGGATTTGGGCTAAAATATAACTTTCAATTGCAGGTCTATACAGTTTTTGTTTTCTGCTGGTCCTTAACAAGATAAGTGACCTTTTTGGCATGGAATGTAACAATTTGTCTTGTAAAATATGTGTGTGAATAGGAGGTCTTATGGTATCCAGTTAAGCTGAGCATTCCTGATGCACTCGGTGTGAGCAGGGGCTACATCTGATGTGTCTGTTTCACAGACATTGTTGCTGTTGTAAATGTTTTTTACCAAACATCAGGTGTCAGAATTATAGAACTGAAGGAAAGTTGTGTGATGTGGTCCAATAATGCAGGTTTCAGTGCCCTCATGTATTGATTATACTGGTTATTATATATCTAATACTATTTTAATACATTAAAAACTCTGATTATGCTCCAAAATGATAAAACAAATAATCTTGTGTACCAAAGCTCATTTGTAAGGATATCATTATATCAAACTTGTTGCAAACAGGTTCGTGTGTATGAACTTCTGTGTTACAAAACTGGCAAATCTTGCACTGCCGTGTAAACGTCTGTCACCACAGAAAAACATTAGAAAAACAAGATGCAGCTTTAAAATCTGTAACACACCTCACACCGCCATACAAACAACAGTCAAAAATGAGCAGTTAATCAACAGCTTTTAACTGTTGAACACTTCACTCTGCCACAAAACTTTTGTTTTCTTTAATGGATACTTGCACCTAATCATGATCAGGTCCCCCGTCAAAGCTGTTGCTATGTGTTCTTTAAAAAAGGTCAACAATTCTGTGACATCCATTTCTATTTTGCTAAACATTTTTATTAACTTCTGTTTAGCTTTCAGTTAACATTACAGTAAATAACTTTTCTATATAAACAATAAACAATTGTAAACAATCAATTATACCCATTATTTATGAAGGATACATTTATCCCAGTGTTTCAACTGAATTTGGTTTGTTAACTACGAGGTGTTATATAATATGAAACAATAAATTTAATTATCAGTTAAGTTCAAAGTTTTGGTCACTTGGTATATTTTAAAGCAAGGGTTGGGAGGAATTTTGGTTGATGATATCTTTGCTTCTTGACATCATATTCTTTTAATTTTCCATATTTGAGATGAAGTAGAATGTATTCAGATTGAAAAGATTCAGCACTTTTTCACATTCTCATAATTTTTTTTCTAGCACTACTCATAATAGTCCATAAAATATAATAGTGGTGTTTTTTAATGTTTAGAAATAGGAACATTATATGATGGTATATTTTCTGTAAGCAAAAAATATTTCACACTATATGGCTAGCAGAAAAGAACTACTTTTGTAAATAGTCTTTCAACGCTATACAGTCATATCAGTTATGTCTCCAAAATGCTGTACGATTTAACTTACACATCCAGTATCTCATTCTAATATCTTTATACATTTTTGCTACCATATGTAGAGGATAAAATGCTTTATGCAAGCATTTCTATGTAAATACTTTCCAAAACTGCACTAAAATACTTTCTATAGATTTTAGCCTAAATAATATGTCATGAGTAGACAGACAGTTGTTAGAGTATACCTGGAATGCTCTATTATGGAGATAGATTTGGAACCATTTTTTGCTGTTTTGGCAAAAGTTGAACTTTACCAGTTAGCAGAGAAGTACGTTGTGGTCAGCAGTTCAGAATGGTCATGTCTACAATACAGCCCTCATTGAAACTGCTATTTACTGAGTGTGTGGCTGTAAGTAATGCAGTTGTTGCATTCAAGGAGTTTCAAAAACATGCTGCTTATCTAATAGTACTCCTGCTGCTTATCTAATAGTACTCCTGCTGCTTATCTAATAGTACTCCTGCTGCTTATCTAATAGTACTCCTGCTGCTTATCTAACAGCACTCCTGCTGCTTATCTAATAGTACTCCTGCTGCTTATCTAGTAGTACTCCTGCTTATTATCTAACAGCACTCCTGCTGCTTATCTAACAGTACTCCTGCTGCTTATCTAGTAGTACTCCTGCTGCTTATCTAACAGCACTCCTGCTGCTTATCTAGTAGTACTCCTGCTGCTTATCTAGTAGTACTCCTGCTGCTTATCTAGTAGTACTCCATAGCTGTTTATATGTTTCAGTAATTGTTTGTATTTTCTCAAAAATGTTTGTAAGAGGGAAGAGGGTGCATATAGGCCAGAAGACCTTATGAGGATTTATAGGGTCATGGGTTCATAGGTGTGTACTAGGCTAATGGCCCTGGATGCCCATAGGATTGCCCTGGCATCGTGCAACCCGACCTTAGTTCCTAGTGCCTCTGTCAAGTAGAGCCACCGGAGTGAGAAACTCTGGGAGGATATTTCTCAAACTTTAGGGAGGGTATTTCCTCTCCAATGACTGTACTACTTTTATACATACATTTCTGTTTCTTGTTTCCTACTTTTCTATCATTATTTAATTTTTAACCCCATTCCCAACTATTTGTCTCCCTCTCATATTGTTTTGCACTATATCCATTTATAATCACAGCCATCCCAAATAGTACCTATCTATTCCGCATTGTATATTCTTCTTTTCCCAAATACACCCTCATTTCTTCTTATGTTGACTGCATCTGTATACTCTATCCTTTAACACCCCTCTATTCCTTACATGCCAGAGAAGATGCCAAGAAAACCTACCCCTCTCTTTTATAGAAAATACCTCTCTCCTTACCTATCCTCTCCCAGCTCTCAGAATCCACCATCACTGAATCTCTTTCTGTCCTGCAACTTATTGTTTCCTTCTTCAATGCTACTTCCCCACTAACTGACATCTATAAAATACAGATACCTGTACTTAATTATGCTACTGTTCAGCTTATCCTCTATTCTTCTCTTCCTACTGTGCCATCTTTCATCCTATTATGATTCAATAATATCTTGCAACATCTCTCCAACTCTGTCCCAACTACCTATACATACTTCCTCTTTACACTCTTCACACATTGCACCAGATCTATTTAATAATACCCCTAACCTTTATTCCAAATATAGGCTGATTAATTGCACTTCAACTCAAACCAAAACAAACTTAAGTGCATGAATCCTCTCAAAAAACAAGTAAGCATAATTTCCCAATGTACTAAAATTTTTCTAGGAGAGGCTATACACCCCAATCCTGAACCCACCTGCCACAATGAACATAAGGAAAATTATCTCCTACGCACTTCTGTAACCAAACAACAGCCAATTCCCAACCCTGGGGATCTAATTTTTGCTGCAATAAATGTTAGAAGTGTAAGAAATAAAACTGCTGAACTACATGCCTTGATTGCCCAACATAAGCTTGATGTTCTTGTTGTAACTGAAACTTGGAACTTGGCTTAAACCCAACATAAACAACTCCAAAGTTATACCTCCTGGCTATAATATAACCCATAATGACCATATAAAGAGGAAAGGTGGTGGCATTGCTTTAATATTGCCACATACCTACCACATTTCCTCTTACAGCAAACCAGCACCAACATTTAGTTCAGCAGAGCATCTTATTGCTTTCCTCAAAATAAACAGTTATAAACAAATATGTATTACTGTCCTTTATACCCCTCCTAGGGACAATACAGCTGTACTGGGAGATATCCTACACTGGTATGTATTACTGTCCTTTATACCCTCCTGGTGACAATACAGCTGTACTGGAGATATCCTACACTGGTATGTATTACTGTCCTTTACATCCCTCCTGGTGACAATACAGCTGTACTGGGAGATATCCTACACTGGTATGTATTACTGTCCTTTACATCCCTCCTGGTGACAATACAGCTGTACTGGGAGATATCCTACACTGGTATGTATTACTGTCCTTTACATCCCTCCTGGTGACAATACAGCTGTACTGGGAGATATCCTACACTGGTATGTATTACTGTCCTTTACATCCCTCCTGGTGACAATACAGCTGTACTGGGAGATATCCTACACTGGTATGTATTACTGTCCTTTACATCCCTCCTGGTGACAATACAGCTGTACTGGGAGATATCCTACACTGGTATGTATTACTGTCCTTTACATCCCTCCTGGTGACAATACAGCTGTACTGGGAGATATCCTACACTGGTATGTATTACTGTCCTTTACATCCCTCCTGGTGACAATACAGCTGTACTGGGAGATATCCTACACTGGTATGTATTACTGTCCTTTACATCCCTCCTGGTGACAATACAGCTGTACTGGGAGATATCCTACACTGGTATGTATTACTGTCCTTTACATCCCTCCTGGTGACAATACAGCTGTACTGGGAGATATCCTACACTGGTATGTATTACTGTCCTTTACATCCCTCCTGGTGACAATACAGCTGTACTGGGAGATATCCTACACTGGTATGTATTACTGTCCTTTACATCCCTCCTGGTGACAATACAGCTGTACTGGGAGATATCCTACACTGGTATGTATTACTGTCCTTTACATCCCTCCTGGTGACAATACAGCTGTACTGGGAGATATCCTACACTGGTATGTATTACTGTCCTTTACATCCCTCCTGGTGACAATACAGCTGTACTGGGAGATATCCTACACTGGTATGTATTACTGTCCTTTACATCCCTCCTGGTGACAATACAGCTGTACTGGGAGATATCCTACACTGGTATGTATTACTGTCCTTTACATCCCTCCTGGTGACAATACAGCTGTACTGGGAGATATCCTACACTGGTATGTATTACTGTCCTTTACATCCCTCCTGGTGACAATACAGCTGTACTGGGAGATATCCTACACTGGTATGTATTACTGTCCTTTACATCCCTCCTGGTGACAATACAGCTGTACTGGGAGATATCCTACACTGGTATGTATTACTGTCCTTTACATCCCTCCTGGTGACAATACAGCTGTACTGGGAGATATCCTACACTGGTATGTATTACTGTCCTTTACATCCCTCCTGGTGACAATACAGCTGTACTGGGAGATATCCTACACTGGTATGTATTACTGTCCTTTACATCCCTCCTGGTGACAATACAGCTGTACTGGGAGATATCCTACACTGGTATGTATTACTGTCCTTTACATCCCTCCTGGTGACAATACAGCTGTACTGGGAGATATCCTACACTGGTATGTATTACTGTCCTTTACATCCCTCCTGGTGACAATACAGCTGTACTGGGAGATATCCTACACTGGTATGTATTACTGTCCTTTACATCCCTCCTGGTGACAATACAGCTGTACTGGGAGATATCCTACACTGGTATGTATTACTGTCCTTTACATCCCTCCTGGTGACAATACAGCTGTACTGGGAGATATCCTACACTGGTATGTATTACTGTCCTTTACATCCCTCCTGGTGACAATACAGCTGTACTGGGAGATATCCTACACTGGTATGTATTACTGTCCTTTACATCCCTCCTGGTGACAATACAGCTGTACTGGGAGATATCCTACACTGGTATGTATTACTGTCCTTTACATCCCTCCTGGTGACAATACAGCTGTACTGGGAGATATCCTACACTGGTATGTATTACTGTCCTTTACATCCCTCCTGGTGACAATACAGCTGTACTGGGAGATATCCTACACTGGTATGTATTACTGTCCTTTACATCCCTCCTGGTGACAATACAGCTGTACTGGGAGATATCCTACACTGGTATGTATTACTGTCCTTTACATCCCTCCTGGTGACAATACAGCTGTACTGGGAGATATCCTACACTGGTATGTATTACTGTCCTTTACATCCCTCCTGGTGACAATACAGCTGTACTGGGAGATATCCTACACTGGTATGTATTACTGTCCTTTACATCCCTCCTGGTGACAATACAGCTGTACTGGGAGATATCCTACACTGGTATGTATTACTGTCCTTTACATCCCTCCTGGTGACAATACAGCTGTACTGGGAGATATCCTACACTGGTATGTATTACTGTCCTTTACATCCCTCCTGGTGACAATACAGCTGTACTGGGAGATATCCTACACTGGTATGTATTACTGTCCTTTACATCCCTCCTGGTGACAATACAGCTGTACTGGGAGATATCCTACACTGGTATGTATTACTGTCCTTTACATCCCTCCTGGTGACAATACAGCTGTACTGGGAGATATCCTACACTGGTATGTATTACTGTCCTTTACATCCCTCCTGGTGACAATACAGCTGTACTGGGAGATATCCTACACTGGTATGTATTACTGTCCTTTACATCCCTCCTGGTGACAATACAGCTGTACTGGGAGATATCCTACACTGGTATGTATTACTGTCCTTTACATCCCTCCTGGTGACAATACAGCTGTACTGGGAGATATCCTACACTGGTATGTATTACTGTCCTTTACATCCCTCCTGGTGACAATACAGCTGTACTGGGAGATATCCTACACTGGTATGTATTACTGTCCTTTACATCCCTCCTGGTGACAATACAGCTGTACTGGGAGATATCCTACACTGGTATGTATTACTGTCCTTTACATCCCTCCTGGTGACAATACAGCTGTACTGGGAGATATCCTACACTGGTATGTATTACTGTCCTTTACATCCCTCCTGGTGACAATACAGCTGTACTGGGAGATATCCTACACTGGTATGTATTACTGTCCTTTACATCCCTCCTGGTGACAATACAGCTGTACTGGGAGATATCCTACACTGGTATGTATTACTGTCCTTTACATCCCTCCTGGTGACAATACAGCTGTACTGGGAGATATCCTACACTGGTATGTATTACTGTCCTTTACATCCCTCCTGGTGACAATACAGCTGTACTGGGAGATATCCTACACTGGTATGTATTACTGTCCTTTACATCCCTCCTGGTGACAATACAGCTGTACTGGGAGATATCCTACACTGGTATGTATTACTGTCCTTTACATCCCTCCTGGTGACAATACAGCTGTACTGGGAGATATCCTACACTGGTATGTATTACTGTCCTTTACATCCCTCCTGGTGACAATACAGCTGTACTGGGAGATATCCTACACTGGTATGTATTACTGTCCTTTACATCCCTCCTGGTGACAATACAGCTGTACTGGGAGATATCCTACACTGGTATGTATTACTGTCCTTTACATCCCTCCTGGTGACAATACAGCTGTACTGGGAGATATCCTACACTGGTATGTATTACTGTCCTTTACATCCCTCCTGGTGACAATACAGCTGTACTGGGAGATATCCTACACTGGTATGTATTACTGTCCTTTACATCCCTCCTGGTGACAATACAGCTGTACTGGGAGATATCCTACACTGGTATGTATTACTGTCCTTTACATCCCTCCTGGTGACAATACAGCTGTACTGGGAGATATCCTACACTGGTATGTATTACTGTCCTTTACATCCCTCCTGGTGACAATACAGCTGTACTGGGAGATATCCTACACTGGTATGTATTACTGTCCTTTACATCCCTCCTGGTGACAATACAGCTGTACTGGGAGATATCCTACACTGGTATGTATTACTGTCCTTTACATCCCTCCTGGTGACAATACAGCTGTACTGGGAGATATCCTACACTGGTATGTATTACTGTCCTTTACATCCCTCCTGGTGACAATACAGCTGTACTGGGAGATATCCTACACTGGTATGTATTACTGTCCTTTACATCCCTCCTGGTGACAATACAGCTGTACTGGGAGATATCCTACACTGGTATGTATTACTGTCCTTTACATCCCTCCTGGTGACAATACAGCTGTACTGGGAGATATCCTACACTGGTATGTATTACTGTCCTTTACATCCCTCCTGGTGACAATACAGCTGTACTGGGAGATATCCTACACTGGTATGTATTACTGTCCTTTACATCCCTCCTGGTGACAATACAGCTGTACTGGGAGATATCCTACACTGGTATGTATTACTGTCCTTTACATCCCTCCTGGTGACAATACAGCTGTACTGGGAGATATCCTACACTGGTATGTATTACTGTCCTTTACATCCCTCCTGGTGACAATACAGCTGTACTGGGAGATATCCTACACTGGTATGTATTACTGTCCTTTACATCCCTCCTGGTGACAATACAGCTGTACTGGGAGATATCCTACACTGGTATGTATTACTGTCCTTTACATCCCTCCTGGTGACAATACAGCTGTACTGGGAGATATCCTACACTGGTATGTATTACTGTCCTTTACATCCCTCCTGGTGACAATACAGCTGTACTGGGAGATATCCTACACTGGTATGTATTACTGTCCTTTACATCCCTCCTGGTGACAATACAGCTGTACTGGGAGATATCCTACACTGGTATGTATTACTGTCCTTTACATCCCTCCTGGTGACAATACAGCTGTACTGGGAGATATCCTACACTGGTATGTATTACTGTCCTTTACATCCCTCCTGGTGACAATACAGCTGTACTGGGAGATATCCTACACTGGTATGTATTACTGTCCTTTACATCCCTCCTGGTGACAATACAGCTGTACTGGGAGATATCCTACACTGGTATGTATTACTGTCCTTTACATCCCTCCTGGTGACAATACAGCTGTACTGGGAGATATCCTACACTGGTATGTATTACTGTCCTTTACATCCCTCCTGGTGACAATACAGCTGTACTGGAGATATCCTACACTGGTATGTATTACTGTCCTTTACATCCCTCCTGGTGACAATACAGCTGTACTGGGAGATATCCTACACTGGTATGTATTACTGTCCTTTACATCCCTCCTGGTGACAATACAGCTGTACTGGGAGATATCCTACACTGGTATGTATTACTGTCCTTTACATCCCTCCTGGTGACAATACAGCTGTACTGGGAGATATCCTACACTGGTATGTATTACTGTCCTTTACATCCCTCCTGGTGACAATACAGCTGTACTGGGAGATATCCTACACTGGTATGTATTACTGTCCTTTACATCCCTCCTGGTGACAATACAGCTGTACTGGGAGATATCCTACACTGGTATGTATTACTGTCCTTTACATCCCTCCTGGTGACAATACAGCTGTACTGGGAGATATCCTACACTGGTATGTATTACTGTCCTTTACATCCCTCCTGGTGACAATACAGCTGTACTGGGAGATATCCTACACTGGTATGTATTACTGTCCTTTACATCCCTCCTGGTGACAATACAGCTGTACTGGGAGATATCCTACACTGGTATGTATTACTGTCCTTTACATCCCTCCTGGTGACAATACAGCTGTACTGGGAGATATCCTACACTGGTATGTATTACTGTCCTTTACATCCCTCCTGGTGACAATACAGCTGTACTGGGAGATATCCTACACTGGTATGTATTACTGTCCTTTACATCCCTCCTGGTGACAATACAGCTGTACTGGGAGATATCCTACACTGGTATGTATTACTGTCCTTTACATCCCTCCTGGTGACAATACAGCTGTACTGGGAGATATCCTACACTGGTATGTATTACTGTCCTTTACATCCCTCCTGGTGACAATACAGCTGTACTGGGAGATATCCTACACTGGTATGTATTACTGTCCTTTACATCCCTCCTGGTGACAATACAGCTGTACTGGGAGATATCCTACACTGGTATGTATTACTGTCCTTTACATCCCTCCTGGTGACAATACAGCTGTACTGGGAGATATCCTACACTGGTATGTATTACTGTCCTTTACATCCCTCCTGGTGACAATACAGCTGTACTGGGAGATATCCTACACTGGTATGTATTACTGTCCTTTACATCCCTCCTGGTGACAATACAGCTGTACTGGGAGATATCCTACACTGGTATGTATTACTGTCCTTTACATCCCTCCTGGTGACAATACAGCTGTACTGGGAGATATCCTACACTGGTATGTATTACTGTCCTTTACATCCCTCCTGGTGACAATACAGCTGTACTGGGAGATATCCTACACTGGTATGTATTACTGTCCTTTACATCCCTCCTGGTGACAATACAGCTGTACTGGGAGATATCCTACACTGGTATGTATTACTGTCCTTTACATCCCTCCTGGTGACAATACAGCTGTACTGGGAGATATCCTACACTGGTATGTATTACTGTCCTTTACATCCCTCCTGGTGACAATACAGCTGTACTGGGAGATATCCTACACTGGTATGTATTACTGTCCTTTACATCCCTCCTGGTGACAATACAGCTGTACTGGGAGATATCCTACACTGGTATGTATTACTGTCCTTTACATCCCTCCTGGTGACAATACAGCTGTACTGGGAGATATCCTACACTGGTATGTATTACTGTCCTTTACATCCCTCCTGGTGACAATACAGCTGTACTGGGAGATATCCTACACTGGTATGTATTACTGTCCTTTACATCCCTCCTGGTGACAATACAGCTGTACTGGGAGATATCCTACACTGGTATGTATTACTGTCCTTTACATCCCTCCTGGTGACAATACAGCTGTACTGGGAGATATCCTACACTGGTATGTATTACTGTCCTTTACATCCCTCCTGGTGACAATACAGCTGTACTGGGAGATATCCTACACTGGTATGTATTACTGTCCTTTACATCCCTCCTGGTGACAATACAGCTGTACTGGGAGATATCCTACACTGGTATGTATTACTGTCCTTTACATCCCTCCTGGTGACAATACAGCTGTACTGGGAGATATCCTACACTGGTATGTATTACTGTCCTTTACATCCCTCCTGGTGACAATACAGCTGTACTGGGAGATATCCTACACTGGTATGTATTACTGTCCTTTACATCCCTCCTGGTGACAATACAGCTGTACTGGGAGATATCCTACACTGGTATGTATTACTGTCCTTTACATCCCTCCTGGTGACAATACAGCTGTACTGGGAGATATCCTACACTGGTATGTATTACTGTCCTTTACATCCCTCCTGGTGACAATACAGCTGTACTGGGAGATATCCTACACTGGTATGTATTACTGTCCTTTACATCCCTCCTGGTGACAATACAGCTGTACTGGGAGATATCCTACACTGGTATGTATTACTGTCCTTTACATCCCTCCTGGTGACAATACAGCTGTACTGGGAGATATCCTACACTGGTATGTATTACTGTCCTTTACATCCCTCCTGGTGACAATACAGCTGTACTGGGAGATATCCTACACTGGTATGTATTACTGTCCTTTACATCCCTCCTGGTGACAATACAGCTGTACTGGGAGATATCCTACACTGGTATGTATTACTGTCCTTTACATCCCTCCTGGTGACAATACAGCTGTACTGGGAGATATCCTACACTGGTATGTATTACTGTCCTTTACATCCCTCCTGGTGACAATACAGCTGTACTGGGAGATATCCTACACTGGTATGTATTACTGTCCTTTACATCCCTCCTGGTGACAATACAGCTGTACTGGGAGATATCCTACACTGGTATGTATTACTGTCCTTTACATCCCTCCTGGTGACAATACAGCTGTACTGGGAGATATCCTACACTGGTATGTATTACTGTCCTTTACATCCCTCCTGGTGACAATACAGCTGTACTGGGAGATATCCTACACTGGTATGTATTACTGTCCTTTACATCCCTCCTGGTGACAATACAGCTGTACTGGGAGATATCCTACACTGGTATGTATTACTGTCCTTTACATCCCTCCTGGTGACAATACAGCTGTACTGGGAGATATCCTACACTGGTATGTATTACTGTCCTTTACATCCCTCCTGGTGACAATACAGCTGTACTGGGAGATATCCTACACTGGTATGTATTACTGTCCTTTACATCCCTCCTGGTGACAATACAGCTGTACTGGGAGATATCCTACACTGGTATGTATTACTGTCCTTTACATCCCTCCTGGTGACAATACAGCTGTACTGGGAGATATCCTACACTGGTATGTATTACTGTCCTTTACATCCCTCCTGGTGACAATACAGCTGTACTGGGAGATATCCTACACTGGTATGTATTACTGTCCTTTACATCCCTCCTGGTGACAATACAGCTGTACTGGGAGATATCCTACACTGGTATGTATTACTGTCCTTTACATCCCTCCTGGTGACAATACAGCTGTACTGGGAGATATCCTACACTGGTATGTATTACTGTCCTTTACATCCCTCCTGGTGACAATACAGCTGTACTGGGAGATATCCTACACTGGTATGTATTACTGTCCTTTACATCCCTCCTGGTGACAATACAGCTGTACTGGGAGATATCCTACACTGGTATGTATTACTGTCCTTTACATCCCTCCTGGTGACAATACAGCTGTACTGGGAGATATCCTACACTGGTATGTATTACTGTCCTTTACATCCCTCCTGGTGACAATACAGCTGTACTGGGAGATATCCTACACTGGTATGTATTACTGTCCTTTACATCCCTCCTGGTGACAATACAGCTGTACTGGGAGATATCCTACACTGGTATGTATTACTGTCCTTTACATCCCTCCTGGTGACAATACAGCTGTACTGGGAGATATCCTACACTGGTATGTATTACTGTCCTTTACATCCCTCCTGGTGACAATACAGCTGTACTGGGAGATATCCTACACTGGTATGTATTACTGTCCTTTACATCCCTCCTGGTGACAATACAGCTGTACTGGGAGATATCCTACACTGGTATGTATTACTGTCCTTTACATCCCTCCTGGTGACAATACAGCTGTACTGGGAGATATCCTACACTGGTATGTATTACTGTCCTTTACATCCCTCCTGGTGACAATACAGCTGTACTGGGAGATATCCTACACTGGTATGTATTACTGTCCTTTACATCCCTCCTGGTGACAATACAGCTGTACTGGGAGATATCCTACACTGGTATGTATTACTGTCCTTTACATCCCTCCTGGTGACAATACAGCTGTACTGGGAGATATCCTACACTGGTATGTATTACTGTCCTTTACATCCCTCCTGGTGACAATACAGCTGTACTGGGAGATATCCTACACTGGTATGTATTACTGTCCTTTACATCCCTCCTGGTGACAATACAGCTGTACTGGGAGATATCCTACACTGGTATGTATTACTGTCCTTTACATCCCTCCTGGTGACAATACAGCTGTACTGGGAGATATCCTACACTGGTATGTATTACTGTCCTTTACATCCCTCCTGGTGACAATACAGCTGTACTGGGAGATATCCTACACTGGTATGTATTACTGTCCTTTACATCCCTCCTGGTGACAATACAGCTGTACTGGGAGATATCCTACACTGGTATGTATTACTGTCCTTTACATCCCTCCTGGTGACAATACAGCTGTACTGGGAGATATCCTACACTGGTATGTATTACTGTCCTTTACATCCCTCCTGGTGACAATACAGCTGTACTGGGAGATATCCTACACTGGTATGTATTACTGTCCTTTACATCCCTCCTGGTGACAATACAGCTGTACTGGGAGATATCCTACACTGGTATGTATTACTGTCCTTTACATCCCTCCTGGTGACAATACAGCTGTACTGGGAGATATCCTACACTGGTATGTATTACTGTCCTTTACATCCCTCCTGGTGACAATACAGCTGTACTGGGAGATATCCTACACTGGTATGTATTACTGTCCTTTACATCCCTCCTGGTGACAATACAGCTGTACTGGGAGATATCCTACACTGGTATGTATTACTGTCCTTTACATCCCTCCTGGTGACAATACAGCTGTACTGGGAGATATCCTACACTGGTATGTATTACTGTCCTTTACATCCCTCCTGGTGACAATACAGCTGTACTGGGAGATATCCTACACTGGTATGTATTACTGTCCTTTACATCCCTCCTGGTGACAATACAGCTGTACTGGGAGATATCCTACACTGGTATGTATTACTGTCCTTTACATCCCTCCTGGTGACAATACAGCTGTACTGGGAGATATCCTACACTGGTATGTATTACTGTCCTTTACATCCCTCCTGGTGACAATACAGCTGTACTGGGAGATATCCTACACTGGTATGTATTACTGTCCTTTACATCCCTCCTGGTGACAATACAGCTGTACTGGGAGATATCCTACACTGGTATGTATTACTGTCCTTTACATCCCTCCTGGTGACAATACAGCTGTACTGGGAGATATCCTACACTGGTATGTATTACTGTCCTTTACATCCCTCCTGGTGACAATACAGCTGTACTGGGAGATATCCTACACTGGTATGTATTACTGTCCTTTACATCCCTCCTGGTGACAATACAGCTGTACTGGGAGATATCCTACACTGGTATGTATTACTGTCCTTTACATCCCTCCTGGTGACAATACAGCTGTACTGGGAGATATCCTACACTGGTATGTATTACTGTCCTTTACATCCCTCCTGGTGACAATACAGCTGTACTGGGAGATATCCTACACTGGTATGTATTACTGTCCTTTACATCCCTCCTGGTGACAATACAGCTGTACTGGGAGATATCCTACACTGGTATGTATTACTGTCCTTTACATCCCTCCTGGTGACAATACAGCTGTACTGGGAGATATCCTACACTGGTATGTATTACTGTCCTTTACATCCCTCCTGGTGACAATACAGCTGTACTGGGAGATATCCTACACTGGTATGTATTACTGTCCTTTACATCCCTCCTGGTGACAATACAGCTGTACTGGGAGATATCCTACACTGGTATGTATTACTGTCCTTTACATCCCTCCTGGTGACAATACAGCTGTACTGGGAGATATCCTACACTGGTATGTATTACTGTCCTTTACATCCCTCCTGGTGACAATACAGCTGTACTGGGAGATATCCTACACTGGTATGTATTACTGTCCTTTACATCCCTCCTGGTGACAATACAGCTGTACTGGGAGATATCCTACACTGGTATGTATTACTGTCCTTTACATCCCTCCTGGTGACAATACAGCTGTACTGGGAGATATCCTACACTGGTATGTATTACTGTCCTTTACATCCCTCCTGGTGACAATACAGCTGTACTGGGAGATATCCTACACTGGTATGTATTACTGTCCTTTACATCCCTCCTGGTGACAATACAGCTGTACTGGGAGATATCCTACACTGGTATGTATTACTGTCCTTTACATCCCTCCTGGTGACAATACAGCTGTACTGGGAGATATCCTACACTGGTATGTATTACTGTCCTTTACATCCCTCCTGGTGACAATACAGCTGTACTGGGAGATATCCTACACTGGTATGTATTACTGTCCTTTACATCCCTCCTGGTGACAATACAGCTGTACTGGGAGATATCCTACACTGGTATGTATTACTGTCCTTTACATCCCTCCTGGTGACAATACAGCTGTACTGGGAGATATCCTACACTGGTATGTATTACTGTCTTTACATCCCTCCTGGGGACAATACAGCTGTACTGGGAGATATCCTACACTGGTATGTATTACTGTCCTTTACATCCCTCCTGGTGACAATACAGCTGTACTGGGAGATATCCTACACTGGTATGTATTACTGTCCTTTACATCCCTCCTGGTGACAATACAGCTGTACTGGGAGATATCCTACACTGGTATGTATTACTGTCCTTTACATCCCTCCTGGTGACAATACAGCTGTACTGGGAGATATCCTACACTGGTATGTATTACTGTCCTTTACATCCCTCCTGGTGACAATACAGCTGTACTGGGAGATATCCTACACTGGTATGTATTACTGTCCTTTACATCCCTCCTGGTGACAATACAGCTGTACTGGGAGATATCCTACACTGGTATGTATTACTGTCCTTTACATCCCTCCTGGTGACAATACAGCTGTACTGGGAGATATCCTACACTGGTATGTATTACTGTCCTTTACATCCCTCCTGGTGACAATACAGCTGTACTGGGAGATATCCTACACTGGTATGTATTACTGTCCTTTACATCCCTCCTGGTGACAATACAGCTGTACTGGGAGATATCCTACACTGGTATGTATTACTGTCCTTTACATCCCTCCTGGTGACAATACAGCTGTACTGGGAGATATCCTACACTGGTATGTATTACTGTCCTTTACATCCCTCCTGGTGACAATACAGCTGTACTGGGAGATATCCTACACTGGTATGTATTACTGTCCTTTACATCCCTCCTGGTGACAATACAGCTGTACTGGGAGATATCCTACACTGGTATGTATTACTGTCCTTTACATCCCTCCTGGTGACAATACAGCTGTACTGGGAGATATCCTACACTGGTATGTATTACTGTCCTTTACATCCCTCCTGGTGACAATACAGCTGTACTGGGAGATATCCTACACTGGTATGTATTACTGTCCTTTACATCCCTCCTGGTGACAATACAGCTGTACTGGGAGATATCCTACACTGGTATGTATTACTGTCCTTTACATCCCTCCTGGTGACAATACAGCTGTACTGGGAGATATCCTACACTGGTATGTATTACTGTCCTTTACATCCCTCCTGGTGACAATACAGCTGTACTGGGAGATATCCTACACTGGTATGTATTACTGTCCTTTACATCCCTCCTGGTGACAATACAGCTGTACTGGGAGATATCCTACACTGGTATGTATTACTGTCCTTTACATCCCTCCTGGTGACAATACAGCTGTACTGGGAGATATCCTACACTGGTATGTATTACTGTCCTTTACATCCCTCCTGGTGACAATACAGCTGTACTGGGAGATATCCTACACTGGTATGTATTACTGTCCTTTACATCCCTCCTGGTGACAATACAGCTGTACTGGGAGATATCCTACACTGGTATGTATTACTGTCCTTTACATCCCTCCTGGTGACAATACAGCTGTACTGGGAGATATCCTACACTGGTATGTATTACTGTCCTTTACATCCCTCCTGGTGACAATACAGCTGTACTGGGAGATATCCTACACTGGTATGTATTACTGTCCTTTACATCCCTCCTGGTGACAATACAGCTGTACTGGGAGATATCCTACACTGGTATGTATTACTGTCCTTTACATCCCTCCTGGTGACAATACAGCTGTACTGGGAGATATCCTACACTGGTATGTATTACTGTCCTTTACATCCCTCCTGGTGACAATACAGCTGTACTGGGAGATATCCTACACTGGTATGTATTACTGTCCTTTACATCCCTCCTGGTGACAATACAGCTGTACTGGGAGATATCCTACACTGGTATGTATTACTGTCCTTTACATCCCTCCTGGTGACAATACAGCTGTACTGGGAGATATCCTACACTGGTATGTATTACTGTCCTTTACATCCCTCCTGGTGACAATACAGCTGTACTGGGAGATATCCTACACTGGTATGTATTACTGTCCTTTACATCCCTCCTGGTGACAATACAGCTGTACTGGGAGATATCCTACACTGGTATGTATTACTGTCCTTTACATCCCTCCTGGTGACAATACAGCTGTACTGGGAGATATCCTACACTGGTATGTATTACTGTCCTTTACATCCCTCCTGGTGACAATACAGCTGTACTGGGAGATATCCTACACTGGTATGTATTACTGTCCTTTACATCCCTCCTGGTGACAATACAGCTGTACTGGGAGATATCCTACACTGGTATGTATTACTGTCCTTTACATCCCTCCTGGTGACAATACAGCTGTACTGGGAGATATCCTACACTGGTATGTATTACTGTCCTTTACATCCCTCCTGGTGACAATACAGCTGTACTGGGAGATATCCTACACTGGTATGTATTACTGTCCTTTACATCCCTCCTGGTGACAATACAGCTGTACTGGGAGATATCCTACACTGGTATGTATTACTGTCCTTTACATCCCTCCTGGTGACAATACAGCTGTACTGGGAGATATCCTACACTGGTATGTATTACTGTCCTTTACATCCCTCCTGGTGACAATACAGCTGTACTGGGAGATATCCTACACTGGTATGTATTACTGTCCTTTACATCCCTCCTGGTGACAATACAGCTGTACTGGGAGATATCCTACACTGGTATGTATTACTGTCCTTTACATCCCTCCTGGTGACAATACAGCTGTACTGGGAGATATCCTACACTGGTATGTATTACTGTCCTTTACATCCCTCCTGGTGACAATACAGCTGTACTGGGAGATATCCTACACTGGTATGTATTACTGTCCTTTACATCCCTCCTGGTGACAATACAGCTGTACTGGGAGATATCCTACACTGGTATGTATTACTGTCCTTTACATCCCTCCTGGTGACAATACAGCTGTACTGGGAGATATCCTACACTGGTATGTATTACTGTCCTTTACATCCCTCCTGGTGACAATACAGCTGTACTGGGAGATATCCTACACTGGTATGTATTACTGTCCTTTACATCCCTCCTGGTGACAATACAGCTGTACTGGGAGATATCCTACACTGGTATGTATTACTGTCCTTTACATCCCTCCTGGTGACAATACAGCTGTACTGGGAGATATCCTACACTGGTATGTATTACTGTCCTTTACATCCCTCCTGGCAACAATACAGCTGTACTGGGAGATATCCTACACTGGTATGTATTACTGTCCTTTACATCCCTCCTGGCAACAATACAGCTGTACTGGGAGATATCCTACACTGGTATGTATTACTGTCCTTTACATCCCTCCTGGCAACAATACAGCTGTACTGGGAGATATCCTACACTGGTATGTATTACTGTCCTTTATACCCCTCCTGGCAACAATACAGCTGTACTGGGAGATATCCTACACTGGTATGTATTACTGTCCTTTATACCCCTCCTGGCAACAATACAGCTGTACTGGGAGATATCCTACACTGGTATGTATTACTGTCCTTTATCTCCCTCCTGGCAACAATACAGCTGTACTGGGAGATATCCTACACTGGTATGTATTACTGTCCTTTATCGCCTTCCTGTCAACAATACAGCTGTACTGGGAGATATCCTACCTGGTATGTATTACTGTCCTTTATACCCCTCCTGGCAACAATACAGCTGTACTGGGAGATATCCTACCTGGTATGTATTACTGTCCTTTATACCCCTCCTGGCAACAATACAGCTGTACTGGGAGATATCCTACACTGGTATGTATTACTGTCCTTTATCGCCCTCCTGGCAACAATACAGCTATACTGGGAGATATCCTACATTGGATATCCATAACACTTCCACAAAAAAAATTCACTAGGTGATGTGAATGTCAATTGGTTGGTCATACAGTCTGACTCCCCTACATCTAGCATGAAGTTATATTCTTTCACACATCCAATTAATAGCTCCACACATTATAGCAAGACATCAAATGTTCTATTACACTAGATCCTTGTATCAGACCCTACCAAATAGTCTATCACAAGTACAATGTCAGAGTCTCTCAGAGATCATCTCCCAGTCTATATAACTAGATATGTCACACATCCAGTTTAACAGCATGTTAATAAAACAACATACAACCTTTCCAAATTTAACCCAGAAATGTTCATTACTACACTACCATCTATTAATTGGAGCTTCATAAAAATCCTCCCCTTAGTCAATGCTGTAATTATCTTTACATATCCTAAATAGGCTTCCATCTCCTAGAAGAAAGAGAATGAAAACAAATAATGCAATTTGGATATCCAAAAAGAGTAGAACGCTGATGCAGGATAGAGAAAAAGCATGGAAAAAATAGGAAAATTATAAAATACCCCAATATCTTGACACTTCAGAATGCTTCACAATCATACTAAAAAGCAAGTTAAAGAAGACAAAAAAATATATACTATAGTAACTTTCAGAACACGGTGGTGGTGCTGCCGTAGCATTATCGCCTCACAGTAAGACGCTGTCCGGTTCGATTCTCAGCTAGAGTGTCTTCTGCGTGTGGACATGCGTGAATGGGCGTACCTTCGTTGAAGGTTGTGCATCAGGGCTGGTAACTCAGCACGTAAAAATCAACTACCAATCATTACCGGACTGGAGTTCCGCTGTGGCGACTCCTAACCGGGAAAAGCCGAAAGAAAGAAACAAGTAACTTTCAGAACAATATTAAGCACAACCCTAAAACATGTTGGACATCCATTAAAGAAATCTTACATCGCAGCCAAAAATTCCACCCAAACCCTTTTCCCAATAACTCACCAATTGAAAGTGCAATACAAATCAACTCTTTTTTTAGATTGTATGGCATCTCCACAAAGGATTCCTAAACATCTAATAGCAACCCTGCCCAACAGCCCCATATCAGCACATCCATTTTCACCATCAAACCTGTGCCCACATCCTATATAAAACTACTCTTATACAAATTTAAGCCATGCTCTTCTTTAGCTGATGACCTTGCGAGTCCCTAAAAATAGCCACCAGTAGCATTGCCTGTCTTGTCTCGATCCTTATAAATAGGTCAGTCCAGGAGTCCCACATTCCCCTGTCTCTAGGAAAATGTCACACATTATCCCTCTGCACAAAGGAAGAAATTTAACACACATTAATAACTTTAGACCTATAGCCATCTTATCTCCCCTTGTGACAATACTTGAAAAATGTATTCAAAAACAATTGCTAGACTATCTCCTGCAGGAAGAACTAATATCCCTCAAACAACATGACTGCTGTCCTTCCCATAGTAGTATCACTGCCATTCTAAACTATATAGATACTACAAGCCAAATATAAAGACAGAGAGGTAACCAAAGCTGCTCAACAATCCATTCATGTATTACTTTAAAGCTCTGTAAGATGAAACACATGACTACTATAAAAGGAGCAGACTGATTTTTTGAATGTTAATGGTCTGAGGAAGCAAATGTGAAGCGCTTCGACACGAACAATTTTATCAAATAAATTCTTTTGCTTTTAAATCTAAAGCTTGTCTTGGAGATCCCCAGTTGCAGTTGCAGGCACTTTATGAATGGATTATTGAGCAGCTTTGGTTACCTCTTTGTCTTTATATTTGGCTTCTTCTTTATTGTTTGGTTTCTGAACAGAGCGGGATTTACACCGTTGGATAAGAACTTTTGGTTATTATATAGATACTACAAATAAAACTAGAGATAATGCAAGCTAGTCTCCTTCTTATTTCTTGAGTTGTCTAAAGCCTTTGACACAGTTTGTCACAGCAAACTTCTATTTCTAATATCATCACTAGGTCTCTCTCAGCCCACCCTTCTGTGGTTCTGAAGCTATCTGTCCAATTTGTGTCAGTCAGTAAAATGGCACTCCATGCTCTTTCCTTACCTCCCAGTCACCAACAGTGTATCACAAGGCTCTGTTCTTGGTACCCTCGTCTTTAACATTCACCAACACCATCTATACATCCACAAAACAGGCCACCAAAATACAATAGTCAGATGATTTCACTCTCATATGCACATTGACAATGTGGTGCACCTCAAAAACATACTCTGGAAGCTTTAAAAGCCACTCAAATATGGCTTCTTAACTCACAACTCATGCTCAACCCAAAAAAGACAAAACTACTATTTTGTTCCCCAAACCCCTCTCTCATGAAAAAACTAAATGTAAAGTCCCCTCTGTTGATAATACAACCACTGAAGTCACTTCTCATAGGGAACTATTAGGGGTGATAGTAGATGATAATCTTACATTCGACCTACATATACAAAAATGACATAAGAAAAACTCATAAAAAATACGGATGCTTTACAGAGCCAAAAACGTCCTCACTGATGCAAATAAAACTACACTTGTTACTAATTATCTCCTCTTCACACTTCTTTATGGAGCTCCCATCCTTACTAACCTTCAGAATTAACAAATTAAAACTTGAACACATTTTTAACAAAGTTGCTAAATTTGCAGCACATATCCCTTTCAGAACTCACCACTGTATAGCACTGAAAAGCCTAAACTGGTTAGAATTACCACATCAGCTAACATATACACAGCTTCTTACCAGTTATAAAATTATCCGGCATACATTTGCCTGTCCAGCACTAAAAAACATTCTACATCACTATGTTCCTCATCGGTCATTGCAATCCAGTGACCAAAAACTCCTGTTTGTCTACAAACCTAGCAAATCTGCTGTGCATTTTCTGTACTTGTACAAAATATTAAAGCCTGGAACGCCTTACCTGCATCCATTGGGTATATACCCGCCATCACATCTTTAAAACTACTCTGAAAGACTTCCTAGCTAAAATCTAGATCTGTTCTTGCTTAAATCCAAGATAAACTATATCCCTAAATGCAAATTGATGCCCTTTCATTCCTTATGACTCAATATTCTCCCTTTTTCACTTACTTTCTTACTTCTGTCAAATTCTCTATCCTGACTTTCTCTCTAAATATACCATAAGCCTGTTTTCCCTCACTTCATACTGCAATTCCTGTTTGTATTAGACTAACTTACTTTTAATTTCTCTATAAACTGACTAAAATTTCTCTAACTACTAAATGATTGTCATATACCTTGTTTCGATTTTTAACTAATGTTTTTATATTATGTCTAATTTATTATAATTATTTCAACTGCAGATGTTTTTGTTTTGTTTTTGAAGATTGTAAAATATTTTTTTTAAATGCTTTGTAATAATTTGGAGCTTTTTCCCTGGGCCTTCACTGAAAATGGGCTTCTACCCAGTCGGACTTTCCTAGTAGTCAAATGTCAATAAATAAATGTTCTTGTCTTTCGGCTTTTCCTGGTTAGGGGTCACCACAGCGGAACTTAATAATTGGCAGTAGATTTTTACGGTGCTGAGTTGGCAGCTCGATGCCCAACCTTCAATGAAGGCACGCCCATTCACACATGTCTTTTGGAATGCCACTCGACCACGGGGAGGACATGCAGACTCCACACAGAAGGCACTCCCCGCACTCCAGCAGAGAATCGAACGGAAGAACCTCTTGCTGTGAGGCAACAATGCTACCACTGCACCACCGCGGATTATCAAAATACCAAAATGTCAATAAATAAATAACTTGTGGAAATCAGATTATGATGATTGGGCATTTTAAAGCTGAGATTGGATTCCAGAAGTGAGTGACAGGTTATGGATGAAGAGTTGATGACTAACTCATTCCCTCCTTTGGAGCTCTGGAAGTTTGCAATGTAACTTCCAGTGGGTGGAGCCTAAGCTTTTTGATGGAATTAAATTATGTCCTCACACTTCAAACAAATACTCATATCTCTGGAACCATAGTTGTTAATAAAGAAGTGTAAATGGCAAACTCTTCAGCAGAAACTGTTGTCATAGTGGTAGCATTCTTTAGGTTCTAGGTCTTAAACTAGAGTTTATAAGTGGCTATAAACATAGTAACTATTAAGTTTGTAATATTATGTAAGCAATTTATAATAACAAAGCAACTACTCAAATTACACACATACTGTCAGAGCATTTTGTTCATCCAGCTGAGAGCTTTCATATGAGGCTAATCAGTTCTGTCTGTGCTATTTGGTTGCTGCGATATTTAGAAAACATGAAATTTATGTCAATATTAATAAATATTATATTAACAACAATTAATATTTCTTTACCTGCTGTAGACAGTGGTCAAATATCAATAAAGTTGTGTTTGTCATTATGTAAGTTTTGAAATGAGATCTTTTAACATTTTGTATGTCGCATTGTTTTGGGATTATTAATGCAAATTTAAACAAGCAATATTTGACATATAGAGGCGTCAGCAGGATGTAAATGTAGAACCCCCAAACCACTAGGATTTAACTGCAGAACCCCCAAACCACTAGAATAAAAGCCAGGCATGCTCCCTGGTTAACTAAGACCACCAAAACTATTCTCAAAGAAAGGAACAAAGCACAGAAACTATTTCATAAAAACAAAACCCAAATAGAAAAACAAAAATACTCAGAACTGCTCAACAAAACCAAAAAAACTCATCAAAACAGACAAAATCACCTATTACCAAAATCTACAAGAAAAACATGCTGGAAACCCCCACAACTTCTGGGCTGCAGTCAATCCTGTACTGCAACCTGGGAAAACTATTACCCCCACACCCAAAACAGGAAACAACAATGACAATATCCCCACACAATTTAACAAATACTTTACTGAGACAATCCAGGCCCTAGCTAATAACCAAATAAACTCCAATCACCCAACTCCAACAAACACACCACCCACAATGGAAACACAAGCTAGTAGCCCCACTTTAGCTTCCAACCAGTATCTATCAAAACCATCCAAAAACTCCTTCAAAAACTCAAACCCACCACCCTGGCAGCAGACAACCTACCTGCAGAATACCTCCAAATAACAGCAACAGCCATAGCCTATCCAGTTGCTATTCTCATTAACAGATCTATCACCGAGAGTAAAGCACCCCAACTATGGAAAATCTCCCATATCATACCGATACACAAAGGAGGTAACTCCTTTGAACTCAATAACTATCATCCTATTGCTATCTTATCACCCATATCTAAAATCCTAGAAAGGGTCATACACACTCATCTTATTAACTACCTCCGAGAAAACAAACTACTGTCTACAAACCAGCACGGCTTTAGGCCCTTCCACAGTACATCCACTGCACTTATATCATTCACTAATACCATTAATTACCATAGAAACAATGGAAAACTTGTCTCAGCCATATTTATACACTTATCCAAGACTTTTGATATGGTTAACCACGATAGACTTCTCAACTCACTCTCTACCTTAAACCTCAGTTCCTCCTCCATCACATGAATAAAGAGCTATCTATCAGGAAGGCATCAGGCAGTAAAATGGAAAAACCAACTATCCCATCTACTACCAGTATCTTTAGGAGTCCCTCAAGGCTCCATTCTAGGCCCATTGCTCTTCACTCGATTCACCAATCAACTCCCATCCTCCACCCCCAGGGCCTCAGTTATTCAATACGCAGATGATACCACAATCATATGTGCAGCCCCCACCCTAGACCATCTCCACTCACAAACACAATAGTCCTTCACACTAGCAAAAACCTGGTTCACTAACCACCACGTCATTCTTAACCCAAATAAAACAAAGGTATTGCTATTTTCCTCTCATAGAACCCCCCCCCTCAACAGATAACTTCACAATAACCTCTGAAAACAAAACTAGAATCACCCCAACTACCCATACCAAACTTCTAGGCATTAAAATAGACAACAACCTAAGATTTGACCTGCACACTGCCCAAACTATCAAGAAAGTCCATAAAAAACTCGGCCTGCTCTATCGTAACAAACAATTCCTCACAAACCAATCCAGAACCAAAATAATCAGGTCACATCTGCTATCTACCCTCCTCTAGGCATCCCCAGTCCTAACCAACCTTTGTAAATCAGACCTAAACAAGCCAGAAACCTGCTACAATAAGACAGCTAGATTTGCTAAAGTATCCACATATAGAACACATCATTGCACCTCCCTGAAAAAACTAAACTGGTTAGAACTCGCTCTACTATTTCAACTCAATCATTTATCACTAGCACATATCATAGTGCAGTGATAAATGATTGAGTTTGAGATTGAGGGGGGGGGTTCTATGAGAGGAAAATAGCAATACCTTTGTTTTATTTGGGTTAAGAATGACGTGGTGGTTAGTTGACCTACAGCTATACTACAGCCCAGACAAAATCCCAGCCCTCCAACATCTTATACAACCCCACACCACAACAAGAACCTTGAGATCCAGCTCCCTTAATCTTCTAGAAGTTACCAAATATAACAATGAAGCAGGGAAATCTCTCTTTAGCTACTACATCTCCAAACTCTGGAGCTCTCAACTAGCCACCCTTACATCCAACACCTCCACTATAAAATTTAAAAAACTCCTGAAAACCCACCTTAAAAACAACTGGCTATACTCCGGTAATAGACAAGGATACAAGTAACAATTGTTTACATAGCCACAAACCAAAGTCTCCCACCAAGTCATAAATCCTAATCTGACCTATGAAAGCATTACTGCAAAATGCTGTAGCTATAAAATTCTAAAGAAATGCAAGACAAAATTTATCAATCTACAATTTACCATAATGCATTAGTGTATTTACCATTATGTACTAGAAGTGTATCTCTGTATTTTAAAGAACTGTATTATCTCTGTATTTTAAATAGTTAATATTCTGTGGTAGTACATTACTGTATTGTATGCATACGGAGCTTTTCTCCCCAGGCCTCTGCTGAAAACGGACATGTGCCCAGCCAGACTTTCTTGGTCACCAAATGTAAAATAAATAAATAAAATAAATAAATAAATGCCTGGAGGCTTCACTCAGCTGTAATGAGTTTACCTGCAAAACTCTTTGTGAGTAAACTACAGTTTTTCACAACTGGCACTAACAATTTTGCTTATTCTGTCAGTTAATTATATTACTGAGTGCTTTAAGAAACTAGTAGTACATTGTGCCAGGTGTTCAAAGCAACCAGGAAGTGGCCGTATTATTAATTAAATATCGAACTCTACCAGACAGGTATTTAGGTTTACCTTCATAAGTCCACCAGCCACATCCTTGAAACTGCTGCCGCGAACTGCGAATTCCCAAAACCGTAAAAATCAAAGCACCGAATTACAAAATCTCGCCTCCTTTTTGACCCACAGTAGCACTTATTTCAGCTGTGGAGCAATCAGAAATGTCAACTTTCGATTTTTTTTGAAGTTTGGGGAAGTTCGTGGGATGTAATTCATGGAAACGGTTCACGTATCTGCACATTCGCAAGGTGTGCTTTCAACCATATGAAGGTAAACCAGGTATTTATCATGTCTATACTTAATTCACATGCTACAGCTGAATTAATTATTGAAATATTTCAAAGAGTGCTTGCATTGGTGATAAATTATGACATCTAATGATGGTTATCTATCAATTAAATACATGTATTATTGCAAGTTTAATTATGATATGGTTCAGTCTTTAAAGACCAGGAAATCAGAAAGAATTTTATATAACTCAAAATACTATGTTAAGTAATATGCACTTACTATATAGGCATATAGCAAGAGTGTTAATGAATTAAAGAGCACTACTTCTTATCAGTAACTTTAGTATAGAAATCATTTGTACATACAGGAAATAATTCCAGTAAATACATGCTAAGACTATACTGGACAAAACATTCCTATATTATGTATATTTTCCATTGTATTGAATCAAGATTTTTTTTCATTTATTTCACTAAGTTGTTGTGAACTAAATGAGTTTTCTGCTTTTGGATAAATGCACTATTTTTACAGTTCTTCTCCAGGAATCTTGTTCATTTTAGTAGTTAAAAAGTCCATTCCTTTCTATGAGGATGTTGGAGATGAAGTTTTTTGCATCCAGTACTTTACTGAATGTACTTTCTCCAGTGGAATGAACTATTTTCACCCCTTATGGGTTTCAATAAACACACTTTAATGTCATTATATTTTAAAGTTTTTTTATTATTGGCCAAAAGTATTGTTCTAATGTCCTGGCTGCATAGTTGTTGTCAAATCTTACCTTATAGGGTTTGGCTTATTTTCAAAGGAGACTTCATCCAAGCAATTTTTAGAATTAATTCTTCATTAAAAAAGGTTATACAAGACTGCACTATTATTGACCCTATTAGATGATTTAGGTTTGTGGAGAGTACAATTTAGTGTTTTGTCAGGAAACATCTTTTCTTCTATAGTAATTTCTCAAATAAATCATCTGTGGAGTACTTCATGAGTTATTCATTCTACTTTCTAATGTTGTTCCTGACACTTTCCCTGAATATTTACATAAAAGCTACATAGCACCTATCAGTTGCTGGTCACATCCACCATCTTGGTTATGCCCCTTGACATCCATTTTTCAAACAACTAACAATCTCATTATGATCAAAAACCTGGGCTAACACTCTACAAACCAACCTTTAATTTCATTTCTTAAAACAGTGAAAATGGAGTATGGCAAAAAGCTACCTAGCAGTTCTAAGAAAAACACCCTTATGGTATTTTCAATGCAAAGAAAATTACCAACAATCCAACCACTCAGCTTTAAATATATAAACAATAATATTATCCTCAATTTCACTGCATAAAAATACCTATGCCTTACTATAGACCCATGCCTCAACTTTTCCAGATGTACTGCCAAAATCACCAGAAAGGTTTTTATCCCAACATAAGCTATACAACTCTAATTTCCACACAATCAGTGCTAGGACAACCATAACAAGAACATGCACTTATACCGTAACTTGAGTATTTCTTACTCTAGTATTATTTCAGCCTATAATGCATACAATATGCAGTCTCCTGAATATAGAATATGTGGATTTGTAAACTTAGCGGACTCTCGAACACACCAATATGATGTACTCAAGTCCATTGACTGGCTCCCTACATTCATCCATGCATACATACACACAAATATTTCAAGCACGGCCAATTATTCCCTTCTGGTCTGCTAATATAACAACAGTTGTTCCTATAATAAGTGCCCAGGCTGTTCTTAAAATGTATCTAAACTAGTGTCTACTTTAATGTAATCTGGCATTTCTATTCCATGCATAAACTACTCTCTCAGAGAACCAATTAGTACATTTTTCATTCCTATAGAATCTATACAGGCTACTTAATGATTCTCTAATTATTCTAACCTTAAACATTCCCAGAGGTGGTTATCTCCAAATGCCCAATATACCTGAATAAGGTCTCTACTTAAATATCTACATGAGACACTGTACAAATTCAGATATTTTAGTCTTTCATAATAACTTAAATTTTCACATCCATGGATGCCCTTGGTATATTTCTGCTGTACTCTTTCCAATTTACTCATGCTTGTTTTCTTATAAGGTTTCCATATTGTCATTCCATACTTGAATTTGGGTCTAAGGTAATTAACAAACAATTATTTCTAATTTCCTAGACTCTATAATTCTTTTTATAAAACACATAGTTCTAGAACGATTATTAACCAATTGGTTGAAATGACTTGAAAAACTCAAAAGCTGGATCTACCCATATACCCAGGTTCTCAAACGAATCTACAGTTCAAATCATAGTGCGCTGTATTAAATATTCATCATTCAGTTTAAGTCTCCTAAATCTCATACATTTAGTTTTTGATGACATTATCTTCATATTATTCTCCTGTGCCCAAACGGTCAATTTAGTCATGTTCTTTGCTGGCATGCTATCTGTAACATGTAATCTGTTTACTCATTTTCAAGTCATCTGCATACAAACTGTAGGACACCTCAGATGAAAAAAAGAGATCTGAAAAATACAATCTAAACAAGTTTGGATCTAGGATAGAGCCCTATGGGACACATTGACTGAAACCTTGATTTTCACCTGTCCAATTGCTGTTTGCTACTTGAAATGTACTCTTTCTAAGGCATGCAGTCATTCATCTTATCAAGAGTACATGAATACCTAATTGTACTAATTTATTAATTAGTGTTTTGTGTATGACCCTATTAAATGCTGAAGTTAAAGCTATATAAATTACATCACAGCTCACAGCACAATTTTTCATTCATAGCTGTTATTACATTGTTATAGAACATCATGTCACAGGTGGTAATAGATCTGCTGTCAACATATGCATGCTAATATATGGTTTCAAGTCCTAACCTTCCCAGTTCTGACAATAACTTATCCAATATTACCTTCTCCATTATTTTTTCACAGCATGAAAGCAGACTTAAGGGTCTGTATGACTCTGGTTTTGTCCTACCCCCTTTCCATTAAAGACAGAATTAATAAGTGCATGTCTCCAATCTTGTAGAATCTGCCTACATGTATATGACCTAGTAAATAACAGATATAATGGTACTGTAAGTTCATGCCAAAGTGTTCTCGGGTCATTATTACTAATGTCATCTCATCAACGCACTTTGTTTGGATCCAGTTTGTGTAGATCTGTTTCAAAATAACCTAATTTGATTTCAGTGTCTGAGGTATCTGGATGTCACTAACCAAATTGATTTATATAAGATTTTTTTAAGTATATCTAGAGCCTGCCGTGTCTGAGAAAGTTTGGAATCTATATACAATTTATCAATTTATATGTCTTTACTCCTACCATATCTTATGTATCTATAACATGGTTTCCTATTATGCTCAATATCTTCATATAAATTTTCTTTAAATTTTTCTTAATCTTGTCTCCTATAAGGTAACCATTTGAAATGTGAGGACCCACTAGAGTGAGTCCCGGAAGACGGAGACTAAACTGATGAATCTTTCAACTTAACATTTACTAAGTCTGAGATGCCATTTCTTGGAATATTCCCTTTTCACCAAGATATGGTGATCTCAGAGTTGGTATATAAGTTTGGGGATGTGGGGTGCAGAAAGGCTTGCCCCCCTGCAAAAAGAAATTTAAAGAAGAGTGATTTTCAAGATTTGCTCTTCTCCTGTGGTTTTGATCTTTTTTGGGGGGAGCCTGTCTGCACTGGGTATTTTGAGTGCCAACATTTCAATAGATAGCCCTCACACTGTTGAATTTGTCCAGCTTGTTTATTTTAGTTTTCACCATCATAGTTCAACCTGTTTTCCATCTCTTATATTTTTTGCCTGTCACCTTAATCAACTACCTTGTTCTTATGGCACTATTGCCTACTGAAGTTGTATGCTTAGATCATTATGATCATCATGTTAAACATTTTTTGATTTTTTGCAGTCAAACAATTTTTATAGCTTTCAAAACTATATTAAAATGCATTAAAATGAAGTCTTCAGAACAAAGCCGTTTGTACCGTATAACATGCAAAGTGACACTTCTGATCTGCACCCTCATATTTAAGATAATAAACTTGTGTTACTGTACCCCAATGAAAACAACATTACAATTAAATGAGAAAATTTCTCCCTAAGAGGAAATGATGAAGAAAACTTTGTAGTTGTTAGACCAACAGTTCAAGAAAAAACTTTCTCCATATTGGGTGCTGATACATGTAACAAGCTAACAAATGAATTAAGAACTCAACAGGCCTTAACAGCTTTCAAAACTGTATTAAATTGCATTGAAACAAAGTCATTTGTACCTGTTTTAGAGACACTAGATAACATTGATTATCACCACTAGAATGTAATGACCTCAGGTAACTTTAGAACTACAGCAATATGTAAATATAGTAAATAGTAAAACATGTTGCTGAAGTCCCTACTGGTAAACTTCTTTAAAAAAGTCCCTGAAGCACTGGTCAGTGGTAAATTAGTGCACATCTCATATCTATACCTCAAAAAGGCATTCAACACCATCTCACACTCGAGTATTGGAGATAAGCCTCTCCCCACTAAATGCTAACCCATATGTAACTCACTGTGTAACAAATTGGCTCACAAATTGAAATAAAGAAGTAAGAATGGGCAGCTCTACCACCTCAAAAAACAATTTCACTGGCAGACTACCCCAGGGTTCAATCTCTAAGTCACTTCTCTTTGGCATTTACTTATCAGAGGTCAAAGTTAATGTTAAGGATTTGTGTCTGACCAAGCTGGATATAGACTTGGTGTTATCAAATTCACCAAAAGACACTAAGATCTTAGAAGAAGACTGTCACAAATTAATAGTTGGTGCTAAAACCATGGAGTAAAGCTAAATGCCAAAACATGTCTAATCATATCCTTTGGCAAGCATGAATCACCTCGTAACTGTCACATTGACAGCACCCCCCCTAAAAACTGACCACATAGTTAGTGATCCAGGAACCTATGTTGTCAATGAACTGTCCTTTCATCACCATGTATCCACTATTGTAAAGTTTGGTATACACTGGTAGTGAATTACTCTGCTTTTTGCTTTGCAACTATTATAAGGAAGTATTTTCGCATCACACAGTTTATATCTGATGGTATGGCAACCAGGTCCAGGGATGTAATCATTCCATTGTACTCAGCACTCATCTGGCCAATCATTGAGTATAATTCCCTTTTGGTATATACCTCTCCAAACACTTGTCACAACTGGAATGACCACAACCTTTCCTCACTAAAAAAATGAAGGGCCTACATCGTAAAATCTATGCAGATCATTCCAAAGTCTTATCTCTCTTCTTATTATCATACAAGTACTAAAGGGTGACCTCTGCCTCATGTATAGAACCTTAACAGACCCTATCCTGTCAGACCAATTACACATTCACACGTCTAGTGATAGTGTGGCCAGCTGCTCAAGGGATCTCAGTCCCTTCTGCAACATAGCTAGAACATGTTTGAGGGATACTTATGTATCACAGAGAATGCTTCTTCTGTGGAACCAGCTTCCAGTCCACAAGGCAAAATAGTTTTCTTATTTTAGTCAAAAATAATTCAGATGAATGAACAGCTATCTGTAATTTCAACCCCAGTGTAGTATCACTGTCCCTCATGGAGAGGGGAAATTTGCAAATATCCCAACATATCCTTGTTCAGCCTGTCTCTGTGTTATTCATATGCAAACATAAGAAGTAATAAATACCATAGGAATGCAAGGCTAAGCTGCTTAAGATCCTCACAGACAAATGGTTAGCAAGTACCTATGAAGCTATGTAAACACTGTAAATGCAGTATTGTCATATAACTGCACTATTACTGTATTCTGACCATCTACAACTGTATCTTACAACTTGTTGTATATCCTATCATATAATGGAACAATTACTGTATTCTGACCATCTACAAATGTACTGTAAAATGTATTATACACTGTTCCACCACCTTTAAATGAGCCTTGCAATTTATTGAATGTTTGCTGCCCTCTGGACCTGGGTCATAACTAACCAGTGTCAGTAGACTAGCTGACCAACACACTTGACAAATAAGAAATAAATAAGTAATTCTCTATATATTGTTATTACTGGACCAGGGAATACTTAATCAGCTTTACAAACCTGCTTATTTTCCCAAATAAACTGACCTTACAGCATGTGTCCTTTATCACTTCTTATTTTGCAATATGCAGAGGACATTATATTTTAGAATCAACAGCTTCACTCAAAGACCATCACAGACATATGCTACAAAAACCTAGATAACCCTTGCTGGAATACTGCATTGTTAACTTGGATAACAGAATAAGCCATTTTACCATTAAAACAAAGCAGCATTATTTAATTCTATAGCAAATACATGGTTGTTTCATTGATTAAAAAGAAAGTCCTAAAATATAGCTCCATGAATCTAGCAACACAGCAAAACTTAAGGCACTTATTTTTCTGGATAGCGGCTCACTGCACCTTCTTTTTCAGTAACATCCACTAGTCATTAAGAAAGGGTATAATTATTCAAGTCCCCCACCCCTACACTGTCTGTGCAGTACATCTCCCAGCCC